>NC_139347.1:72292543-72305043 GCF_055883805.1 Amblyomma maculatum | reverse complement strand
TCATGAAATTTCGAGGCCTGTGTTAGGCTATCTCAGACACTGTATATACTGCGTCATGATTTCCAGATAATATTTCCACCATTCAAAGCGCGTACCAGCGTATTTCTAATACTGTATATGTGACGTCACCGTTTCGTCAACTGGAACGTCGTGTCTGGCCATGAAACCAGTTTCTGTTTCAACTTACTATTATTTTCTATTAAATATAGTTCTACTTGGAATGTCGAGAAACACTTTTTGTGTCCGAGTCAGAACACAGAAAGGAATGTAACGCAATCGATAACTCAAAATGATAGGAAAAAACCACCAGAGTTGCCCTTTAAAGTGACTAAAGGCAATAATGGGCGCTTAATAGCTGTTTAAGAAAATGAATTTTTGGCATCACCTAGCGCGGAAGAAAATGATGCTGCGGCCATAGCCGTCTGGCTAAGCTGCCGTTGGGGCATCAGAACGGAATCACAAACATTGTACTGGTGATGACAGCAATATGAGCGCGGCCACTCGCAGGAGGGCGACAAAAACAACCAAAAACAAAAAGAAAACAAGAAAAAAAAAAGCGAAGAGTGTGCCTTATTTAGGTTGCGGCTGTTTAACAGGGTGGCACGGACAAAGGAACTTTATTTTTTCTTTACTTTTGTCTGCCTCACCATAGAATACGTCTAACAGGGTTTGAGTGTCATCTTAACCAGCACGATCAAGTTTTCCGTCATAAGCATACTTACGGGACAGGTGACACGTTTCTTTTTGTGCCAGGAGGAGTCGCGACGTGTGTGGCAGCGCGTCTTTGTGAAATAACTTGGCAACAGAGAGAAACCGGTTAGACGCTGGCGACGCCAGTGGGCGACAAGTCCACTTAGTGAGTAAATGGAGCGTTGTACGACGTTATCGGGCAGAGTCGCCTTATATCGTCAGCAGATGAGCTTAACTGTGTGCAGCCAGGGCTTTAAATATTTCACACAAACAAGTTACGACGACTTTGATTAGCTCAGTAAAGCAGTTAGTAGCAATCTTATCAACTCCTCTAACATATGCACTGCAGATATGGCTGGTAGTAAACAGCAGTTGTTAACAAGCTTTGTAGTGCCGGCTAGTTGGTAATACATTTTGGAATAGCGCTGTGTTTGTGTCTTTCTGACTTTCGTCCTCGTCCTTCGCGCTGTTATTCCAAAAAGTTGTTGTTGTTGTTCTCCTCTAATTTGGTGGCACAAGCCGCCTATAGCAAGCGTGATATACTATCGCCCGTATCAAACAGAGGTGTTTAAAACCAGTAGACTAATTTTCCCGACGGCAACTCTGCACAGTTACCTAGGCGCTTTGACATAAGAGAAGCAAATAACTCTTATCTCCGGTCGCGAAACGCCTTATTTGCTCCTTTTAATGAGGATGACGCAACGGACTAAGCTCAAGGAGTTCAACAAAGAAAAACACCAAAGGGACATCGCGGAATCATCTTTACTTTGCTATCGCGCAAGCACTGAGCATTATTTACATTAAGGCAGCTCCAGTGAATGTGGTGCGGACGCAACGATAATTTGAGAAATTTAGGCGTCTTTCGTGGAGGCTCATGAGCTTAACGCTAAAAGAAAATTGAGATTACTCTGGCTGAGTTTCTTAACACCGTCATCGCTTGGAGATTGCTCTGTTGCTCTTGCCTTCGCTGATCGAATCCGACGACCGGCTTTGTGAGACATTTATAGCAGAAAAAGCAACATGCGTGTGTATTACGCCAGTTTCTGTTCGTGTAGCTCCGGTGTATATTCAAACGCGTGTCCAGGTTTATTCTGCAATCTGTCTAAAGCGGAACAAATGTAATCAGAGAGGCCTCCTTTGAAAAGCTGGGCAGACAGTTTCCGCGCGCGGTAGGATATACAAAGGCGGCACTGCTTAAGTGAGGAACCAAGCATAAACTAGGTTATTCGGAGCAAATTTAGAGAACAAGACGGCGCGCTCCTCTCATGTAGCAGCGCATTCAAGCTGAAAAGGCACTCCGTCTTATTTCAGCGCTCTAGCACCGTTAGAAACGCTTCGAGAAACAAGCGTCTATACTGCTCAGGATAACGCCACGAATAGCGGGAAAGGAAATTTGAGCAACACGTACTTTTTACGCGAGAGAATACTGGTCGCGCTGCGACGAAAAGCCGTCGTCCTATCACAGAAATGTCGGGGAAGAACCTGGCATCGTTTCAAATGCACCGAAAAAGATAGGCACGGAATAGCGTATTATTATGACGCCTTGCACCGTTCTTCGTGCAGCGTTTTGAGTGACGACATACTATACCATTCCACTTTCCATTTCACGTCCTTCTGCTAGTTAAGCTACAGTTTGATAGTTTGCGATAGGGATTCGAACCGACAAGTATGTTCCTCCAATTTTATGATGTTAATTAAACGTGTATGTGTCCACCGAGAAGGGGGACATAACTGAGCCTTCATTTTCCTCAAAAAAAAATAAAAAAAAATAGCACAGTCTCAACTAAGGTTAAACCGAGTTAGAAGTGCGAAAGCAGGTTTAATTCGGTTTAGCTGGTTGTCGGCACTTGTTTTCTTTTGCTCTGAATTTGGATTTGGTGACGCTCTAGGACATACACACATTAGGAAACGTGTTCACGTTTACGGCGGTGTCTTCACTCCCGTTTCAACTGAGCCCGCCGGACACGCGGCTCGCTTCTTCGGCCGAGACCGTAGAAGGACCCGGCTCATTCGCCATCCTGGCGTAGTTTCACGTGACGTAACAATTTCGAGGGGCGCCTATGCAGGCAACCATGGCACGCACCAACATACCTTACTTATCTTGCTATATTTAGGTTTTATTTTATCCCCTATTTATCATATACTATTATTTTATTAGTATTTGTTATTAATTGACATCATCATTAATAATAATAATAATTGGTTCACAGGAAAAGAAAGGCGGTACATCTGTCACATTTGTTCTGTGGACACCTGAGCCGCGCCGTGAGGGAAGGGAACCACCGCGGCGGGATACCATCACCACTCTTTATCATTTTTTACATACCCTACTAACTACATATACTACTAACTAACTAATCCCGCCGGGGTGGCGCAGTGGTTACGGCGCTCGACTACTGTTCCCAAGGACGCGGGATCGAATCCCGGCCTCGGCGGCCGTTTTTCGATGGAGGCGAAAAGCAAGGCGCCCGTGTGCTGTGCGATGTCAGTGCACGTTAAAGAACCCCAGGTGGTCGAAATTTCCGGACTCCTCCACTACGGCGTCTCTCATAGCCTGAGTCGCTTTGGGACGTTAAACCCCACAAACCAACCAAACCAACCAACTATTTGGTTTTACTTTTAATACTTTGTTATTACTTTCTTCTGTCCGCACGAGGCAGTGGAGGTGGCTCAGCTACGGAGCCAGTAGCAGCTAGGCCCGTGCATTTTCTTTTCATTCTTACTACAGCCACAACAACAACAACAGACAGAAGAGAAAATAGAGAAGAAAGAAAAAGAAGAGGAAGGGAAAGCCGTCGTACACCATCGAAGTGATGGCGGGTGCAATGACGGCCTAAAATAGATAAAAATTCGTTGGCAGGCTAGCCCCCGCCGCAAGCGGCGTTGACCTACCAGTCCCATCCCCGTAGGGCCAGGAAAAGCCACTCTTCACCACTAAGGAGCCTTATTCACCACCTTTCCGAACTCTCCCTAACATGCCTGACATCGCATAGCACACGGACATCATCCATTTATGTAATGATAATTGGTGTGAAGGAAACGAAAGGAGCAGTATTTGTCTCGCACATCCTGAAGGCCTGGTTAGACCTCGTGAAATAGTTCATTGTGGCATTAAAAATGCTGCGGAATGAAATGGCGGTGTTAAAGTGGCTATCGCGTCTACACTTAAGCAAAGCTTGCACTCCCCGTATATTTTCTCTTTCCTTTACTCTTCAGTCTCGTGGAACCTGATCTAGCTTTAATTGTTGCTGGAGCGCGCGTTATCCCTGGCGTATTACAAACAATCTAGCCAGAATAGCAGAATCGTAGCTGTCTTTATATAGGTGCTGGAGATATATTCTGCGAAATACTGAGAGCAAGAAGAAGAAAGGAAAGTTGAAAGATATTAAAAAGATGAGGAAAGAAAGGAAACGTGAAAAGTTAGCATTATAAGCCGGATATCTGGCCGCACAATCAAAGTCGGAGAAGTTACAGGCGATAATTTAGATTTCAAGCCTTCAATGATTGTACTACTGAGGTCGTATTCCACAAAGATACTTCTGACTGGACGAGAGGGGTTGTGATATAGTTGTGATGTTAAACTTAGTGACATCGATTAAAAAAATTGGTAGGCAAATGGTGGAATCGAACCCTCTGACGGCGTGGTTTCGAATCGGGTGGGCAACACTTATGTCTCCGAGACAGTTTCTTTTTTTTTTGTTTTTAATGCGCGAGGATATAGAAAAACTAAAAATCTCAAACATGCCCGTACCTAAAATCACTGGGCTTCAGGTTTTAGCTCGGCAGTATGTGATGACAACAAGCATGTCGAAAAAGTGGGCCAGGGTACCCAAAAGCGGCCATAGGGGCCGTTTGACGCCATCGCGTCTTTGTTTTAAGGGGAACTTACGTGCCTTTTTTTTTTCTGACATGGTATTTATTACACGTGGTTATGTACAAAAAGGGTATATGTACACAGACTATTTACAAAGCACTCAGCCGTTGCTCGTTGCTGAGCTGCACAATAGAAAACACAACTAAAAGGCAGGCAAAGATAAACACCGTGTCACCTGCGGAAACCAATCAGGTTGAAAGTAATTTTCATTATAAATGTCCTTCAGTTGCAGCATCATTCTGCTAAAATGGAGTCTAGGTGGAACAACAGGTTCAGCGTTGCGATCCAACTTGCGTGTCTTCCACAAGCTATGAAGTCCAATAAGGAAAAACATGTCATATGGTTCGTAATCAGATTGTGTAACAGCTAGATACCGCACACTGTACGAATTTAGAACAAAGTCTATCTTTAGAGTTATTTGCAGCACGTCCCAAAAGAGAATTGTGTCTTTGCAATTAATGAAACAGTGCTCAATTGTTTCAGGCACATCACACAGAGGGCAGTTTACAGAAGATACAAAAATATTTTTCCTATGGAGCCATGTGTTAACAGGTATAGTTTCGGTATGTAATTTAAAGAAAAATGTTTTCGTGAAAGGAAAAATCTGCATTTTGCGCACCCTTTTTAACACATCATGACCCTTACGACCAAAGTATAAAGAACGATACAGTGGTGGCGGAAAAAGCATTGCCATCAATTCCCTGTATTGTATCTTGCGCAAAACAGAATATAAGTACTCATTCGAAAATCGTACTGTCAAAAACCTCACCGAAGCATAAACTTCCTGCATAAATCCTAGTAACTCTGGGCGATCAGTAAAATCTGAAGAAACCACTAAGTTGGGAAGCAGATTCATGAAATTAACTTCTAGGAATGCTCTAATAATCGGATGTGAACAATTCACGAAAAAAGAAGAAACGGGTAACTAACTGCCTTACATACAGATGCACTAAGCCGAGCCCCCCTGCACAAACAGGTCTGTATAGGTTCTCACGTCGAATCGGTTCAAAATTTGATGACAATGACGCCATCGCGTCATTGTTTTAAGGGGGACTTATGTGTCCGTGGAGTGTTTTTTTTTCGTTTTAGATTTATTTGGCCCTCTGAAATTTGTCATGGTGGAAGCAGCTGCGGCTTTAAAGTGTTCATCTGAAGTGACTGGACCATTGGCCGTACTGGAATTAGGTTAGACATCAGTTCTAGTGAAATTCTGACGAGATCAAATTTTGGGAGTCCAGAGGACAAAATTTTAGATGTTGTCCATCCCAATTTAGAGGTCACCATTGTATTGAGCGTACTCGAATTAGGTTAGAAATCAATTTGGTTCCAATTTCGACCAGGACAAATTTTAGGCAACCGGGGGGCCAATTTTTGGAGGTCACATTCAAGTTGGCCATACTCGAATTAGATTAGATGCTAAATTTGGCCAGATTATTTGGTTATCGTCGTTAAACATTGTCGTTCTTGTCGTTATATCCTGTGCAGATTTCGTGGTCACACACCTGAAGTCACGCTATCCATGAGCCAAGAAATGATTTCGCATTAATGCACTGAAGTTGTCTTTCCGAATCTCTTTAATGATGCATTTGAATAGTTGAGTAATTAGCTAATTCACCAAATGGATGAAATTGCCCACCAATTTCTAAAGTAATTGACAAAATGACGTTATTCATTATATAGTTCAATGAATTGATTAAAAATAATTTAACATTTTGATGACTTGACTATTTATTTTTACTAATTGCATAATTACTTAAACAGCAATTGTAATATTTATCCATGCAATATTGTTATTGACGGTTCACGCGGACAAGTTCTATTGATAGGCTCTGTCGGCTCTCTGCCGACTCATGGTGACGCCACGTACAGGGTAAGAAATGCTTTCGCATTATTAATATTAAAAATTGGTCTAACCAGTCATGGTTTTCTGAATAATCTACCAAGCTGTAACACTTAAATCATGGTATGTAATATCTCTTAGTGATCTTTTTTTTTGTTGCAATCGGTTTTGTGCTATCTGAAGAGTCTAACAACGTACATGGCACCTAGGAAAGCAATAAAGAGGTCAAGAAAAGGAAAGGCAGACACACTGAGACTAAGTGGTGACGGCCATGTCATCGAATACGTTTCCTGTTTTTTCGAGAATTAAGCGAACATCTCAGCTACAGGTGTCGAAAAGTGCTCGCTACCTTGCCATTTCGATAAAGATTTAAGCATTGTTGGCCAGAACATTCTTGCAGGCTAGTTGGTGCATGAATTAGCCGGAGGCTTAGCGCAGGAAGACAGGAAGAACAGAAACACTGAAAACAGGACACAGCGTCAGTTGTTAGTAGCGCTGTGTCCTGTTATCAGTGTTTTAGTTGTCCTTGTCTTCCTGCGATAAGCCCCTGGTTAAGAATTGTTCGTTTGGAGGCCAATACTTTCTGTACTGAATTGAAGCAAAAAGAAAGATGGAAACAACCGAAGTTCAGAACTTGCTTTTTTCGTTTCTGTAATTGCTGTCATCTGCCAAAAATTGTGTTTGGAAAATTATCTGACATAGTTCTGGCAACGGCAATCGTTGAATCGTTGAATCGAAGAAACTTGCAATCCGCGTTGCCGCCTTCAATATGTATGCGAAGTGGATTGTGATGTAATTTCTGAATGCAGTCGCTAGCTTGCTTGTCTTTGTTTGCGACTTACTATAGAATGCCACAAAGACACACACTACATCTCATAATGTGCTAGACTTCCCACTACCAGATTTGAACACAGAGGTCGATGCCGCCCCGTCAATTCGAGACAATTTCTATGGCTGAACCGCAGACACGGATGTGGTAGGTACGGGTCTGCTTCCAGGTACTGCTGCGCAGCCATCGGTGGAAGAAGCAAGCGAATGCAGGGATGGAGGAGCGGCAGCTTCGGCCGGAAGGTATTCCATGCTATACCTGTTGACTTTTTTTGGAAAGTATTGATTGATTTTTCAAAATACGATTCGGAACTTCGACAACGTTTTTGGCAGAATATTTCACTTCTCCCATAACTAACTGAATAAACAAATAAGAAGAGGGATGGGAGAAAGCAGTAAAGGCAGAAAAAAAAAAAGTAAGGAAAAGCGAAGAACGAACGCTCGCCTGTTTAAATCCATCGCCCGTCTCTCCATTTCCTCACTCGTTCTTTCCTTCTCTCCCACTGGACTATGCTCTACGGGAAAAAGATGTATGATAATCTTAGAAATTGTGACATACTGAGCGGAAACAATAATTAGCCTAAGGTTTGCAATTTCGCCGCTAATTACCTGCGATAGAAAGAAGCGTAGTACTGAGATGTGAACAAACGATGTCACAGTTTGTTGAATGCTTCTGGCGTACGAGTACCGTTTCCTTCATATTTGGCAATCCCCCTCCGTTCCCCTTCTTGTTTCAACTCGTATTGATAAGACTAGCCTTGACCTACGCAAAAGTAATGTTATAAAACAGCACGCTTGGGCGGCAGGGAAGTCTCATTTATTCAGGTCATACTGGCTGGGAAACACCACGGAGCTGCGACTTCTTTTAGAACGAAAAAGTTAAACGCAGGGATGGGAAAAGGACCAGGAATGAAATGCTTACGTTCTTTCCACTTTAACACCCACCTTCCACCCTTCCCTTACGGCGCGGTTTAAGGTGCCCACAGAAAACGTGTGTGACAGATACTGCGCTTTTCCTTCCTGTTAACCAATTATTATTATTATTAAGGACAACGTAGGATGGGATAAAGGATAACGTCGCTAGAATTCCGAGAGAAAAGTATCGCAAAGACTCGGCGTCTAGATTTTTACCTCCTGCGCTGCGGTGGTCAATTTGGGGTTTATATACGTATGAAAAAAAAAAAAAAAAAAAAAAAAAAAAAAAAAAAAAAACAAACAAAAAGGTACAACTAGCATTGGCATTCGTTTGTGCTGTAGACGTAATTCGGCGCGCGTATAAGATGGTTGCACTTGCGCCGCAATGCTTTCTCGTGCCGCATGCATTTTTCGCCTGCATACTTCTCTGAAATCGCTTTCGTTCAATAGTTCTTCACTTTGAGTTTTTCGCTACCTCGCATACATACTCGCGCCCACACAGGAAGCATACATACTCGCACCCACGCAAGAAACACGCACAAACTCGTACGCACCCACACGAGCTCAGATGCACAAGCGAGGTTAGTTTTGAGTTTGCGAAAGAAACACGAGGTCTGGCCGAAGACTGGATAAACGTACAGCGAGCGCGCTGTGTGGTGTTTGCCCTCGTTCTGTATGCTGACAGTGCGATCCTTACTGCAAGCTTGGGACTTTCGTCAAAACACTTCGGCGTCTCTGTGAGTAAGAAAAGAAAAATGAAAGAAGCCATGTTGTTGAAACATTCAACTCATGTGCTGTGGCGACTATCGTTTGCGTTTTTTTTTTTTGTACCTTGACTGGGTCTGTCTCGCAGCCAAGAATGTCGCATTTCTGTGTGTCGTGTTCCCTCCGGCTTGGCTGACGTCGGTTGAAAATGTGTGCCTAACATTATATTTCGATGAAGCTGCTGATCATGTGCACATGCTGACGTTCGTGCAGTTTCAGAACAAGGTTTGCCGCATAGTTCTGCCTTTGCCGCAGTCCAAAGTGCGTTTCGGAAAGGCCAAATGCGGGCTGTTACACTGATGCCGCTTTAAAGTTAACTTATAGGCAGAGTGGATTAAAAATTTGATGCGTAAGCCTTCTTAATGAACGACTGAATAATGTTTGGAATTAAATGATAATAAAAACGTGTTTGCACACTGAACCGTGAACCGTCTGAGCAGAATTCATGTTATGAGAATTTGGCCTAGAGAGACCAACTGAAAGGATTTGCCCAAGGTGGCATACGGTGTATGTGAAATTATTCAATACAGACTCTGCTTTGAAAGTCTGCGAAAGGTGCGAAGGATGCAGTTTGTGAAGGTGGATTGTGCATCAAAGCGGACATTACCTTCGAGGTAAAATGCATTAAAAAAAGGAAACAAAACGAAAAAGGACGTGTAAGTAAAATTAACACTTTTTATTTTTGGTTTTAGGGCACAGCATAAACCTGTTAAATTGCAGACATTTAACATTAGAAATGTGTCCAGTTTATGAAATTTCTCAATCGGCATCATGATTCGAATTATCGGAAACCAAAATACAACTTTAATAGGATTCCAAATTGGGCCTTGTCATTGTGCAGATTGATAAAGTGGCACCTTAGCACGTGTTATCATCATCGGAATCACGTAAAAACTCTCCGTAATGAAGGACGTTAACTGTACCTGCATTTTATTCAACCGAATTCCATTTCACCAATTTGTAACCTGAGAAAGCCAACTTGAAGGACTTTCAAAAAACATTTTTTTTTAACATTTGGTACACCGCAAATCTTGGGCCCATTTTGGAGCTGAAAATGTTCGTTTGCTTTGATTTCTAAGGCCTTCAACTTCGAATTTTAGTTACGTGCCTTAACTCCAACGATGAGACAGTTGAGTAGACAATTTTATTAATTATTCGTCTTTTATATGGTGTCTTGTAATGTAAATAATGTTCTACTTACCGTACAACCAAACTCCACAGACCGTACTGTAGTATCCTGCACAATAAAAACAAAAAGAAAACAAGACTGTATAGAATAATTTGAAACATCCTGTGCTTGCTTATGGTGGTTGCGAAACTGATCTCGTTGTCTTCTTAATTTTTTTTTTTTTACTACAGCGTTTAAGCTATTTGCTGCCAAAGGCGGCGGGCTAGCGAAAGCAGCTAAGATGACCATGTGTGCCTTATAGCCGGAGATTTACCCGGCAGGCCGGACATTAGCTGTTTCTTGTGATTCGTATACGTTGTACCCAAATGGCGCTCCATACATATTTTTTTCCCATTGCTTGTATGTATTGTCAACAAATGGCAAAGCGGCCGTGTCATAAAAAAAAATTTGTTTTTATTTTTCTTCACTCTTTTTTTTTTTAAGCGGTTGGTACGGAAGGGGCGTTTCGTGCGCTTTGTGCGGGACAGCGAATCTGTGCTGAAATTTAATGCTACATCAGATGAGAAATTAAGATACAGCGTTTCTGTGGGTAATTAAATTGCACGTACTATATGACGCCTGGAGAACGTAGCGATGATCCGGTATAGGGGTCCCAATTAACACCACCGAGCGTGATATATATAGGAGCCGAAGGAGGAGATACTTAAATTCTGGCTAACGAGCGCCAGGGTCGAGTTTATGATCTCGCACGCGTAGCTATCTTATTACACGCCGAAGTAAGTCATCAGCAGCGCGGACTTGTTTTCACATTCTGAGGCGAAGAAGTTTTTCGCGGAAAACTGCAATGAAGCCGGTCACGGTGCACATATATCTGCACTGGACTCCCGAGGAGAAACTGCGGTCATTCGTTATCTTCTAATACCTGGAAACATCAAACTTGCGAGCTGCGGCGCTCGGCGTCCCAATCGAACCGCGACTTAAGCTGTATAAATTATAAAAACTCGAATACGCAGGAAAGAGAAAAGTAACGTAAACGTGCTGTCGTAAACACAAAGAGACAAAAAGTGATGGTGGGTGAACCGAGGAGAAAGTCTCCAGCGACGTCCACCGGAGGAGGATTAGCTGGAAACGTTCTCCCGCTTTTTCCACCTTTTCCCTTTGCGCCGAGTGGAGGATAGATGGAGAAGTGAGCGGCGTTGGCGGCGCGGCGGGTTTTCGGCATCTTTCGGAGGGAAGGGCGCCGTAGGGAAAGGAGGAGGGAAAGTCCGGAAAGGGAAAGAAGGAGGGAGCTGGGGAGCGAGAGTTCGGCCGATGAGGAGCCAGCTCTCCTCCGGGGCAATCGCCAGAAGTGAGGGTTCGGCGGCTGCCGGGGCGTCCCAGTGTTGGCTCCACGAGCGCAGCGTCAAAGTCGCGGCCGCCGAACTCCACTTAAGATGGACTTCTTGGAACCACCTTGAGAACGCCGCCACTGCTGCTGCCGCTTCTCCAAGCCGGATGTTTTTTGGAAAAGTGGTCTGAGTGAACCACGCGTTGTAAATTCTTTCATTCGTTACGTTTATTTACCATCGCGTTTCCATTTTTTTTCTTTTTGAGCATCACTGAAGAGTTTCGGTTGACTGCTACATCATGACGACAAATTTCCGCACTTGCTCATGGTTTTAGCGTAAGGGTAGAGAAGACTAGTTATTGAAGTGGACGCGAAGTTCAACCTTTATTGGTTTGATTAGCACGCCAGTCTTACAACCAGTGCTGTATTGTGGCACGTGTGGTGATCTGGTCGAGTCGTTGGAGGCTACAAAGAGGAACTGCGAAGCGGTGAGTGTGTTTTTGCTTTTCACGCTTCTTAGAGACGATACTTTTGTGTGAGTATTGAATGTCGAGTTGCCTGAATCATCAAATAATTTAGTAAAGTGGCATTTTGACTCTGTTATATCGGCCGGATAAAATGTATGCACTATGTATCATGCATGTGTCATTTTTAAACATTTGATTACGTGACAAGACAAAAAAGTTTCAATTAGGAGCCTATAATATAGTAATCGAGAGACACGTATCAGAAGAATAAGGCACGACTTCTGGATTCAAAACTGTTAAGAGCTAGTAAAATTAGTGGATGAAGAAGCGTGATGGTATCGAATATGAAGGACATGTTCTGTCATACCATTAGTTTGGTAACGCGATGCACGAGGCTGAATGCAATAAGCGTTCATTGTTTGGCTAACATATTCTTCGGTATCATTTATTCTCAAAAACAGAAAATATGGCGAGTACACGTGGTTAGGTTTTTATACAGTTTCACTTATAAAAACTTTGTTATTATTCCTAGAGGCATTACAGCCATCAAACAGAGCTGTGTCTGTCATAATTTGCTTCAGGGGTTTTACCAATGAAAATAAAAAAAAGAAAGAAAAAGAAGTATAGTATATATTGAGCGATCAGCGTATGCCCATAATTATTTT
>NC_139347.1:72090043-72290043 GCF_055883805.1 Amblyomma maculatum | reverse complement strand
AGAGATGACTGGATGCGACGTCATGATGACGGCACATCCGGTCATGGAGACGTCATTACTGTGCCATGGTATTTCATGGTGCCGCCATGTAGAAGCGGACGTGACAATGTTAGCGGATGTGACGGCATGATGATGTTACTTTCGGTTATTAGACATGGTCGAATGTGACGCCACGATTACGTCACATTCGGACGTCACGTCCGGTCACGGTGACGTCACAACTGCGAACCCGTTCAGCTGTGTACGATAGTCGGAACAACCTCAAGCTTATACAATACCGCTTTTAAAAATGAAAGCTGCAAATTTTGAAATATATCTAAACCAGTCTGTCATTACGGACTGGCTTAGTCACACTCAACGTTTTGATAACACATTAAAATGATTCAACGGCGCTGAACGGTCTTGTATTTTTTTCCTTAATGTTTTACTGGCTTTTATTAAGTCTCTATTTAAGCCAACGCAACCAAGAGCATGCTCATATTAATGCTAAAATTCTGCACAGCATGAGTCTAACCTGAGTTATAAGGCATGACCTCAGGGGAGAGTAATGAACACGTGGAGTTGTTTTAATGCGTTCTGAAATCTCGTTAGAGCAGTACATTTTCGTTTTGTAGCTGCGTGCCTACAGTCACAGTGGTCTGAAGTAAGATTACCTTTTTTAGCAACAGAGCGCCACACCTACTAATTAACCATGCTTGCTTTTTGAAGAAGTAAAAGAAAGTTGAATGGGCTCAAAGTAAAGAACTTTGCTCAGCTACCCGAAAAGCACTGATACTAAAGCAGTAATTGATAGAATGCTTCTATCTACAGTTAATTATTATTTTACTTGATCCTTGTTTGATGCCCGACGATGAAGTAGCGCAGAATTTTCGGTTGCTATGAACTGAAAATGAGGTCGTATCGATCCTAAGATCGCTATTTTGAAAGTGTGCTATTAGCCCGACTGTGACGGGTAGAGTAGCATTTTACAAATATCTTGTATTCGGCATACATGTCACACACAGCCTAACAAACTTTCTTTGCAGCTTTGTGGCATTCAAATCGGGTACAAGAGCTAATTAGCCTTTAGCTGGTTCTGACAAATTGGCTCGAAAAGGAGCCTATTCGTGAGCATTTCATCAAAATCCATGCCATTCATGAACAAACTTGTTATCGGTCGGACCATGCAGCGATGGAACATCCAGTGTTGTGAGCAGACGTTCGGCCTAATTAGCCGTCGATGAATAATGACTTATCCGGACGTCTCATGTTGTGCAAGGACGTTTGTAGTCTAATGTCTTTACATTAGCAGCTGTTCCTAACAATCCGCGTAGGTAGAGCGCCCCGAAAGTCTACGGTAAAGTTTCAGTATGCGGATAATGCTGCCTTTGGCAGTCGTCACACTGACCTGGAAACCAAGCCTGATTAACGAACGAACTTTACGAACGGAGACACCCAACTGACCACTTTTGTACGACACTGCGGAAACAATGGGTGCTGGAAGACGGTCGCAAACGTCGTGTGCGAGATGGTTTACATCGACGAGAAACTAAATGTATGTTTTAAAGTTAGCGTACTATTTAAATGCGTCTAAACCAAGCTACGCTGTTGACTGGCGCTACTCAACTTCACAATGTGGTTCGGCTTTGAAAATGGCATTGTGAGAGCATTTGTCTGTTCTGTACGGAGGGAAGAGAGGAATGAAATAGGGATGAAATGGCGTGCAGTCGGATGCGAGAAACACGCTAATCTTTTCCCTACTTTCCTCTTTAGACCCAATCGTTGCTTTCGCAGGGGTAGCGCATTGATTTCAGCATCTGCTTCGCATACAGGAAGTGAGGAGCTCTGTCCCTAGGGCCACCAGATACCCAGTTGTGGTACAGTGATCAAAAGGTTCCTCCTGGTCTGGAGCGTGGCTTCTGTGTGACCTTTCGTAACTACAATACTTAGGCAGGTGGGACTCTTTGGCCAAAGCTGACCTTGCAACAATAAAATTCGTCATCGTCATCTTTACTTCATGCAGTTAATTTTCCCGCCCTTTTTCTTACCGTCTCTACCTCAGTGACAAGACAGAGCATCTTGTAACATCAAATTAGTGCGCAGAACAGCCCATATATTTCAGGGACACAGAAAGGGAATACAACACACAGATCAGTACTAGAAATTAACGAATGCTCTGTCTCGTTTCCCCTTTCCGTGCTTTTGCGAAGCAAATTAGTTTGAGATGTGCTATTAAATTCATGGGATCGTTGAGCCCGAACTTAGTATTTATCTTTTTACAAGTTCGATCATTGTCAAGCTCAGCAAGACAAAGAAAACAAAAACAAAAAGGCCATCGTGCAAGCTAGTTAAAAATTTGGCCGGATGTTTAAGGCGTTCGTAACCTTGAAACGCATTTATTAAGTAAGCGAGATCTGACGTCGTAACCGCAAGTACTGATCAGGCATAGAAGCTTGGCGGCAGGGAGGTACGTAGAAAGGACACACAAAAGGCTACCTAAGTTACTGGACAGTGCGGCGGACAGCCAGGAGACTTAGTCAGGCTTTATCTAAGGCTGCGATCAGCGATAAACCAGTCTTGCCCAAGTTCATGATGTACGAACAGCTTTGAAAATCTGTGTGGCGATACTCGATCAGGCTATCTTCTACTCACATACGTGCATGTTTGGTATACGGCTGTTGGTCATTGCGACTATCCTGTGTTGTCCTAACGTACTGTACAGCGCTCTCTTTTAAGCGACTCAAATTGGACGCAGATTCTTGCCGAAGTCATTTGTCTTAGCCCTATGATAAATGCTCGTACAAGGTGTGCTCTTTTTTTTTCACAGGTATTTATGTACAACTCATTTCAGACACCCCAGGGTCAAACGAATTACAGAGGAGTGGCTGTAGACGCCAATAGCACGCAGAACGTAACTTATCTGCTGTTACCAAATGCAACGTAGCGTAGTTACATGGCAAAAGGGACCGAAAGAAAGGTTTCGTTCTGCAGTGTCGGGTACTCCTGATAATGACCTATCCTGGATGAAATGGGATGCTGGGCGCGGTATTTTCTCTTGACAAATATGGATGTTCGAATATCTTATAAAACAGACAAATACGAAGTACTTGGACAACTTTGAGGTATACTGAGGGTCTAATTCATTAAATATACAGTGGCAGTTTTGCTATAACTGAAAAAAAAAAAAGACGTGGCCTGAATTACGGCCTGCTTCAAATATATGAAACGTGCTGTCTTAATCAGGATGTCAAAGAAACGCGGAGCATTCATGTTTCGAACGAGATGGAGTTCGCACCTCATTGCATTTAACTGCACTAATGTCTTGTCCTGGGGATATTATAATGCTGTAATGGCCTCACGACGTTCATGCCTAGTGGCAGTGCTCGTTGTGAATAAGCAGGCTTTTCTGTCTAACAGTGAGCCGCGTTCTACTTTAGGTAACAAGGGGACGCCTTTCAGTGCTCGAGAGTACGCGGCTCAATAACATCGACGAACCGGGACGAGTCGAGAGAGAAGTCCTCTCTGTACACGCTCGAAGCGATCCTCGGCTTTTTGTTTTCATTGCGGTAGCGAACAAGGAAATACTCTCCAGACTCGTAATGGACTGGGATACAACCTGGGACGACCACTCTGTGCGTTCGCGACAGAGACTTGGAAGCCATGTAAAAAGAAAATAAAGAACGAACACGACCGATTTCTTCAAATACAAAGCGAAAGTTGCGCGCAACTGAGAATAGAGATTGCTTCCTGCGATGCAGTAAATGAGATGTCAAGAAGCTGTGGCTTACTGCGCGGCGGCTTCGCAGCTCGAGGAAAGGTTTGCAAACATTGAACCACTGACAGTTAAGTAGTGCTTACCACATGTGAGAGTAAACGCAGAACGCGCATTGGCCAAACTTCGTCGAACGGAGTTTTGGCTCACCATACGAACCAAGCTGGTAGCGGCGTGTACCGAAGCCGAAAGTGTGTATTTATATACACACATTTCGCTAATAAGTTGAAACTTAAGAAGATAAATCTCACTACAATGCCGAATACTAATGCTGAATATTCCGTATAATTGACTGGTGGTCGACTATTCTGTGCGGTTTCCGTTTTTTGCTTACAGCTGGCGTAATGAGTCCGCTTAAAGCTCCTCGGGTCTCCTGCCGTTCCTTCAGTCAATGGGAAAAGGCAACGCTGCATTCTCACTTTGCTTGGAAACAGCAAGACGACTCCTCCAGCCATACACGCCACCTATATGCCTGTAGTTTCTGCAGTTAAACATAAAAAAAATTTCTTTGCTGCAGTTTGTGTAATTTTTAGAATTTGGATACTTCGGGTTACTACCAATTTTGCTACATCACCCATCGTTCTTTCGACCCATGTCTCTATGTCGATGTGAGATCGACCGATAATCTAATGCTATACTTCACGAGTACGCTTTCGTCCCAGTGATCATGGTTAGCATCCTGTTTCAATACGGTGCATCGCGAACAAATTTACATCTTTTATGCCTTTGCTCCTCTCTCTTCTAAGCATGCAGGCGAGGCGAGTTTTTCAGTATGCGGTACGGCATGTTGTTAGTAACGTTACTAACACCAGTTTCCTCCTTTCTCACGCGTTACTCCTCCGCGGCTGAATTCCTTATTAGCCTTTGTACGCCACAAACGCGAAAAGCTGGACAGGCCCAATGGGCTGCTTATTAATGAGGCTAAACGTGCAGCCGTTGCCAGCGCACCTAGCAGAACACATCTGCGACTGATGCATGCATAATTCACCTCACGAGTAATACAAGTCCTTCATCATGAGATGCAGCGTACAACGAATTTTGAAGGTGCGTACCCAATGACAATGGTTCTGTTATTTTTTCGTCGCGGAGTTCGGGGTGGGGAAATAGCAATACACGCTCGTAAAAGCAGTGCTGCGATGATGATGAAGGTATGGCAGATGAGTTGCCTATGCTGAAAGATTTCAAGCGACCGAATACTACAGAAGACGGGCATTCGGAACGCTATTAAACTATTTTTTCCATTACATTTTTGAATGAATTGTAGGTAAGCTAGTGCAACAACCAGATGGGTCCAATGACGTTTAGCTTAAAAGTATTAATATAAGGCTAATGACGAATAATAAAGCTTCACATGTGTATGCGTTATGCGCGCAATGCTCCTAAACTGCTAATTGCCATTTTTAAAACGGCTCAAACATACAGTTTCGTCAGCTAAAAACTTGAATAATCCTTGCGACTAACTTCTAAAAATGCTAGAAATTAGTTCCTGGACCCCCCCCCCCCCCCCCTCTTCTTTTTCATTCAACTCTGTACGGAGACCGCCATAGCAAAGCAGATGCCCTTTATAAAACTTCAATTCCTAATGACAATGAATAAAAGATCCTTTCAGCGTGTGCAGAAAAGTATGAAAGATTAAACTAGAGCCTTGGTGTCTTCTTTAGGCAAGCACGCCAAAGCCTAAATTCAGGACCGTCGTGAAAACAAACAATCAACAAAGATGCATGACAGTGTAACACCTACGCTACGCGCCTTTTTCCATCAGCACTAGTGTAGAAGAGGCAAAAGGTCGGCCTAATGTAGGACCGTGTACCAATTCGCGCGAATATATCGGCGCAGCCGCCCTCCCTATTTGACGCTGTTTTTCAATTTCAATCGCGATCAATTCACCCTCTGGGTGGGACGAGATTGAAGTCACCCCAAACTAAGATGAATACCGAGAAAACTGAACGAAGAAACGTATAGAGAGATAGAGGAATAGAAGTAAAGAGCACAATCTCTCTTGTCGTGAGAGCTGACCTCTTTCTTTCGCAAGAATACTTCTGTGCTTCCATCTTTCTCAACGTGGATTTCTTCACCGATCGAGTTTTCAAACCACTTTGCAGCCTAACAGGTCGCCGCTTAGATTGCGGCGTCACGTCTCTTCACATACTTTATTACTTTTCTTTTCATGCTGTTTAAATGAGAATGAAAAAGCTTATAGGTAAGCGCATTTTCTAAACTAGACTTACATTAAAGAACTGAAAAAGAAAACCGAGTTAGTGATGGTATGTTCAAATGATACGGAGAAAGGCAAGCGACACTAAAATTGCTTTATTCCACAGTCATCCATCAATACCTCGGTGTGGCCTATGTAAGTGGTTGATTAGCTGATTTGATTTATTAGATTTAATGTCCTATAAAGTGACCCAGAATATGAGGGAGGTGGTGGAGGATTGCTTCAATTAATTTCGACCACCCATGATTTTTAAAAGGCAACTTCGGCGATTTCCCCACGGTGGTAAATTAGTTGATGGTTCATATATATTGGTGAAGGTTTTGTCATCACAGCACGCGATTTCATTTCTTTAACACGCAAGTAATAATTTTAACTTAGCAGAAACTCGAATCAAAATCGAAACTCTTGTGTAAAGCCCGAGGAGCGCTTCTTTCTCTAGCGTCACTGAAGACGCTACAAGTTTGCAACCGACAATAGAGAGATTTAGCTTACCGTGGTCCGCGATCCGCTACCGTGATCCGCCACCGCGCGTTCTGCTGCGCATGCCCAGATACCCTTGACGCCGATAGATGGCGCCACATGCTTGATGTCGGCACACAGACCTGCCGCGTCGGGACCAATCAGCTTGTGCGCCCCTCCCACGCGCGGTAAATGGTCACGGTGGCGGATCGCGGATCACGGTAAGCTAAATCTCTCTAGTACCGGCGCACGCACTTTCCCGCTTTTGTGAAGTGCGCGAATTTGAATCGCTGCCACTGAAACATGTCGAAGGTGACACACGATATCAGTGACTCATCCTTGCGGTCGGCGAGCCCTGACAGAGAAGTCTAAATTGTATAGCTTTAAAGAGAACAACTGTCCGTTTCCCGAGGACCCGCCTTCACGACAGGTGCCCAATCGAGGCCACGCTGGGTGAACGCTGGGTGACATACTTTGACATATCTGAAAAGGTCGGTGTCAATTTTTGATTACAAAACAACAAAAAATATTGGCATATTACTAAACCTTACGCTGCCGTTTAAGATGCACATGCGGCGAATGGCAGCCGTGGCTGAGAGATGAAAGACTGTGCTGGTGCAAAAAAAGGTATAAGAAAATATTTTCCGTAGTCGCCACTCGAAAACAAAAGCATAAACAAAACAGTCTTTCATACATGTCCAACAGGAGCAGAACGAGAGAGCGATCTAAAATGATAAATTATGCTGGGGGAAGAAGTCGCTACAAATTTGAAGTCATTTATGCATCGCACACGAAGCGATAATAGTGGCATTTATTTCTTCAAACAATGATACGGCGATGATGTCGGTGGCCGAACGACAGTGATAGTCCGGATTCCCTCCCTTGCCTCGATATCTACTGAAATGGCTGCCTCCTTGTGAGTGAGACAGATGCTAGACAGCCTGAATTATTTTGTTCTAGGCCTGCTTTTTACACTAGATTTAGGAAAACACTGTGATCTACTAACTTCTGCGCTTTTTATCTTTACTGCGGACCGCCTCCATATCTGCAATAAAGCAGGCGTCGCGTGAGGGAAGTTCATCGGCAGCGCATTTTATTTCGATCGCCGCCTGCTACTCGTGAGTTGTAACTTCTCCATCTTGTCTTGGAAGCAGTTCCGCGTGAAAAGTTCTGAGCATTCACGCGTCCTAAGGGTTAGGGACGAGTTAAGGCACTGGATAGCTACAATTAGTTTCTCGCTAACCATGTTGTCCTGGTAAAAGGCGTGGTATATAACGGCGGTGCATTTCGCCGAGTGATTTGTACATCCTAGAGGACACCATCAGCCACAACCAAGGAGGAGGAGGAGGAGGAAGATGAGGAGGAAAGGCAGGGAGGTTAACCGGTAAAGGAACTGGTTTGCTACCCTGCACTGGGGGAGAGGGATAGATGGGTATAAAGGTTGTGGGTGAGAGAGGGATGGGTGAAGACAGTACAGTCACATCACAGACATGTCACATCACGTCACATTCATATCACGTAACATAAAAAATAATAGCCTTTCGATCAGTCCTGCGCTTTTCATAAAGCGGAGCAGTGCCTGGGAGGCCTTCACCGCCGACGATCACCGTGGCCAGGGACCTAGGATCTTAATTTCAGTCAGTGGGCGTCGACGCTCCAGCGCACGGCATAGACACTGTCTTTCCTCGCTGTATATGGGGCACTCACAAAGAATGTGGCCTATAGTCTCGTCGCACCCGCTGTTTGTACATGCAGGGCTATTTGCCATACCTATAAAAAAAGAATAAGAGTTTGTAAATGCTACACCAACCCACAGGCGGCACAGCAAAGTTTCTTCACATCGGGGTAGGCCAGGTGGAAGCCGGAGCTTTAGGTCAGGGTCCAGGGATTTTAAACGGCAGTTCGCAAACTGGTCAGAATTCCACAAGGAGAGCGTGTGTTCCCGCGCAAGTGCGCGAAGCCTGCCCGCTGCGTCTGCCCTGGAAAGTGCGAACTAAAACTACATGAAGGTGAACACATAACAGATGTTGCACGCAAACTGGCCGTCATCTGTCTGATCTGCGAAAAGCCTTTTCAGAGTAACGCCGCCGTCACCTTGCCTGCGTAGGGGGCGGCTTAAATGTATGCGCAGATACCAAGTAGTGCACGAAGAGTAAGCTGCGACAAATCTTAATACAGGCGAACTCACACCTATTTATCGGAGAAAACCCCGCCCAGTACGCTCGCTATATTGCTCCGTCGTCTGCTCCACGCTACTTGTCAACCCTTCATGTCGTTAAACCCAGTTTTGGCAGTATAAATCTCCTGTTTGACAACTTGAGTCTAGAATTTGGGGTGGTATCTAAAATTATAGCGTCCTCATATGTGCTGTTTTAGTACACACTCCTGTAGTTTAGAAGCATCTCTGATACAAATTTCGTTGATATCTGTGCACACCAAAATACTGCCGGAGGTGCCCTCTAACGGGCACTAACATCGCAAAGTGGGTAATTCTGGACCGTGCATGCCAGCGGTTCGTTTGCATAGCATATGTATGATATATGATGTCAGAAGCGTACAACTTCTATATGCCTGCGAGTAATATTAAGCACCCGAGGGGCTCCTAAGATGTTTGGCAGCTCGGATACTAAGCCGATCTACCCGGGCTTGGACCTGGTAAAGAACACTAGCCTGTAAATGCTTTACATAACTCATAACATCATTTGATTTCAGTTCGAAAGAGCGCTGGTTTACAATTTTGGTCCATTTTAGCATGAGCTGCCTGTTTACTTTGCCCTGCATTTCTTTGACCATCAAAGATTACTCGCTCAACTTAGCTTTGCAGACCGCTTAGGAACGCCGCCGCGTCCTTTACAAAGTTGCTATTACCGTATATTCCAATCGGCGATATGGAGCAAGTTTTCTTGCTCCTCGAAACAAAAAAGCGTGTTTCAGTGGGTGACTCGGATGTAGGTCCTGAGTTGTGATTGGTTAGCGATACAAAACCTTGCAGCTCCACGAATTCAGAGAGCTTCTCGGTACTGCCAAATTGAATACGCTATTAGTCATTTTAAATTTTGCTAAATAATTCGGAATCGCTTTAACTGTTGTGCTCTTCCTACGGCAGTTACTTTTCGACCTCTCTTTCCTTCATTCTACAAATGGAGAGAATCGCTCTGTCTTGACTTTTCCACCTGCCTTAATGGAAGGTGGCCAGTGGCTTTTGCGTGTGCCAACAAGGGTGGCGGGCAAGTACACATACCCCTACGCCGAGCTGTGCTTTTCCTGCTACGGAGCTTCCAATGTTAACGCATTTAGAATAGAAAAGAGCAATGAAAACTCATACGCCAGCCCTGAAATAATACTGATATCCCTTCCTTTTATTTCCTTGTGGCCACGCGGTCGAAACAAACATCAAGGCGATGAAAAGTGCTTTGTGAAAACGCTGACTTGGATCATATATACGTGAGATCTTTAGGCAAGTAGGGGTGAACTTTCTAAGATTCTTCCGGTATAGAGGACGCATCGTTAAGCACTACTGGCTTCGCGCGGTAGAGATGAAGCCTTTGATTTATTGGCTCAAGGATTGCTTGAGACAGATCCAAGATGCGTGACAGATCCAAGGTGGAGTCTAAGGATGATGTCTTCACGTTTTTCTTCTTCTTTCGGTCTTCATTGAAGAATTCATTCTATAGACTTTGCGTCTGCAAAGGATTGTGTCGGCAGCGTTTTTGAATGCGGAGTGCCTATCGAGACATCCCTTCTCACTTTGCTGACGTCTAGCATGGCCTCAATATAACAAAATGTTAGAGAAATGGGAATAAGAGAGTTATAATTTTGAAGAAGATGGGAGATTAACAGGGCAAAAGTGTCGCTTGTGATATCTAACACATCTCGAACTTTTTCGCAGTCATAATTACACTCAGGAAGAAGTAGCCCAGTGCAGCAGATCGCGGCATTAAGACTAGGAAAAAACCACTGTATTAGGCACCCTAGTCCACAAGTGAATAAAAAAAAAAATGTCGTTAAAAGTTACCTGTGGACTTCTTACAGAAATATTGTGCACGGAACATATGTGCATTATATTTATACACACACTGGAGACACGCAAAAGAAATAATAATATTTAGCTGTACTTGCGCTGTGGTCTCGGTGGCCATAAGAGAAGTGCCATCACATGTCCGCGGCTACGACGTGGCCGGGTATGCTTTGATCCGAAAGACTTCATGCTTTGTTCAAATTCTCGTCACCGACGTAAGCTGGTTGGGCGAGTATATACGATTTTATTCGTTGTCTTTTCAGTGTAGAAAGCAGTCAAGGGCTGGGGAGAAAGTGTCTGTAGCAGTGTTTCTCTTTAGATGGCACTGTCTTTCATGGCGTGTTTAGTGCTTTTCCGGAGAGGTTCGATCGAGGTTCAGGCTATACCACACGTTTCACAAATATACATCTGATGGGATACTTTTGACTTGTCTCGTGTTGTAGTCCCGTATAGTGCTACGTAATATGTTTTTTGTAGTTCTCCTGAATGCTTGTTTCCCAGCCTACCTTTAGTTTCGGCGTACCAGTATTCCAGTGCATACAGCCCGTGTTTCGAATAATGCTCCTATTTTGGCGCGAAGCTCTCATTGTTGTGTAGCTCAAATATTTCTCTGAATTCGCATCTAGCGCATCAGTTTCTATAGAAGCTCTCTTACAATCGATGTGCCCTTTTATTCACAAGAAAAAAAAATGCTGTCACTGTTTATTCTGCTGTCTTCTTTTTGTGCAGCTTTCTTCGGAAACCCCGGATGCTCAGTTCGTGCTTGCCATGGTCATATCTCCGCTGCTAAAATTTAAAGCCCGCGGGCCAGGTTATTCAACCTAGATGCGGCATTCGTTGGCGCACGAAATTGAGTCCCTAAGTCTGTTATCGACAGCACACCGCTATGCGTGACTTTTGTCGAGCGAAAACGTCCAAAGAACTACAGGAAGCGAGATATGACGTTTCGATTCGGTTTTAGTTGTATATACGTGCAGCACTTTCTGCGTATCCGGTGCCAGCAACAACTCTCCTGTCGCGTACGTGATGCCAGACAAAACTCCATCCTTAGAGCGTCGCGAATTTTCTCGCGCTCCTTACTCCATTTTTCCTTTTTTCTTTAAATTTGGCAATATCAGCTTTATATTTATGGCCAACGCACCTGCCGCTTCGATACACAGGTGAGCTGCTGGTTTTTTCAATGATGTTGCAGTTATAGAGCGCGTTATTTTTTGCTTTTTACAGGTTTTGTCAGCTCAGTTTCGATGAAGTACTTAATGAGCATTGATTGAATGACCAGTAGAATTTAGAGCAGTTTACTTCGCGAGAAAGTGTGCATTGTGTGCGCACTTGTAAACTAATTGGAGACTCGAAAGATTCGTGTCAGTAAGATTGGAGTGGGCAGTTCATTTGCCCACACATGCAGGCACATTGCCTCGATACTTTCCGACACTTTTTGATTGCCGCACGTGGGCAAATGAATGTGATTAACACGCGACAGACTGTAGTTCATATACCGCGTTAACATGAAGAAGCAAGGAATGCCTCGAGGGGGCGAGTTGTTCGAGTGCTGAAGCAAATCCTAAGACATGGGAAGGCATATATTACAATATTGCACACATGCTCGTGTCCACCATTCGTGCAGGCAACAAACGAAATAACGCCCAATGAATTAAACACTGTAAAACAGTGGCTTGCAATGAGACTCTAAGCAACAGCTTGTATACAACGAGAACTGCGTATCGACAAGGGGTTTTGTGTATTAGGCATCCACCTCGTGTGTGGCAGGTGCGGGGCTGTATCTAGAGTGACGCCCGGTGCTATATTGGTAGCTGGTACAAGCTCCTTTTGGCCTCGTGATTGCTTTCCCTTTATTTAACAAGTACTTGAAAAACAGAAGGACCTTGACTCAATCTTGAGGAGAATAGCCATGTAAATGCATTGGCCAAGTTCCTCTTGTGCTATTGACAATTGAACTCTCATCGTCATCGTCGCTGCGCTGTCAGGAACTACAAATGTAAACTGCAACTATCTTCCAGTTTTAAGTTTACATTTCCTAATAAAGATTAGTAGTGGTTAAGTTGACAGACTTGCGTTTGCTGTTCGTGCTCTAGGTTTAAACTTGAATTGTGAAGAACAGACGTCATGTAGTGGAAGCTACTGGTACCAACGTCTCGCCGAGAATTGCTGTGCAAGCAAGGAGTGGCTCGAAAAAAAAAAAGTACACACAAAAAAGACCCGAGGGAAAATCTGCATTTCAGCGTATCCAGAAGTGATGCTTCCTCAAACTTCGTCGTCTACCGATAGGAGGTGTGCGGAGCCAACTTCTCTCGGGTCACGGAAAAATGCGGTCGGCGAAAGCAAACAAGTGAAGCGATGGGAGCGACGACGTTCTGGAAGGGGACGTGGATCGAAACACTGGCTGCTACGCTCTGCTAGAGGCAGTGCGCTCCGGCGAGCGAAGCTTCGCTCGCTGAGCTGCTTTCGCCTGAGTGGCGAAAAACCAAAGAAAGAAAGGACAGCAGCTCGCCCTGCCCCGCAACAAAGGCGTCCCATTAGACTGGTAAACACAGAAGCGTCTAGGACGCAGCCTGACAGTGTCTGACCAGGTACGCCTGCTGTGCACGGGGCCGACGGCATTGGATGTAGCCTATTCTTCCGCCGTCGTTGTTAAAATAAGCATACCAAAGAGTCACTGCATTCCGCCGGAATCCATCCGTAGGCGCGCAGGGAAGCCGGACATCTGTAGTAACCCTGTTGATGGCATCGGGACACCTGTCTCTTGCATGCATGACAGTGAACCAGAGTCCCTGCTTGCTGCGAGGAGCAGAGTAAGAGGAGCCCGACGCTGTCGTGCATGTCTGGTTTCACTTGCACCGCGATGCCTTTCGGAGACTAGAGGTACTGTCAGCCAATCGGATATCAATTTCGTGAGACATATAGAGAAAAATCGATGGCGGTTGGCTCGCGCACATGCTTCAGCTAGACATGATGGCCAGTGGCGCAGCACACATGACGGAGCTTGATCATTAATGGTTCACGTGTGCGTTTACTATTTTGTGCTGGGCTTTGATTACATGACATATGTACTACCTTATAAAAGGCTGCAAAGCTTCGATGGAATGCCACAAAAGAAAGGAAAACGCACACACTCACACACAAACAAAGGCAATAAACTCGTTTGTAAGAAGAGGTAACCATTGTTATCGTCTTTAGAAAGAAGCTATTGTATCGAAGTGGTAAAGTGTGCCTTGCTCTTCGTGTACCTAATCTTCATTCTTCTTTTTTCGGCGCGCGGGGGGGGGAGGGGGGGGGGGTAGGTATGACGGGAAAATAAAGTGCTGTAGTAGCGGCGACGTCTGCTGGAGTCCAGAAGCGTGTTCAGCGTCACCTTGCGCCCAGTATGCCGTCGCGCAGAATGTATCTTTTCCACGAAGACTGCAGTCGCCGCTCTTTTAAGATGTTATGGGGGGCCCGCTCGGAGACCGCACAAAAGCACGGGCGTTTCACAAATATCGAGTGATCTTTTGTTAACTGTATGCAAACTTGTATATCAAAAATTGCGAAGGTATGCCTGTGCGATCTGTGCAGATGGGTTTGACATTAAGACGGACATCGTGCAGGTGATAGAGTTTGGTGGCAAGATGATTACTTAACTAGAAAACTAAATATTTTTTATAATTGGTTAACTCTATATAGTTATTGATATTATTGAGGGAAAATGATATACTGTCTCATAGATGGCCGCATTTGAAAACTTAATGAGATGGCTTTCGCGAATTGCGCAATTTTATAATGAAATTATGCATTGTAATGTCGCGAAAACGTGTTAACTCCTTCTACATCCTCAAACCCATAAATGGCGCTGGTGTCCGATGCATAGGAAAGGGGGCATACGTCATTTTTCGAATGTGCAATGCCAAAAAGCCATCTCAACGAGTTTACCAATGCTTATTTTTGGAGCCCGAAATTTGAAGCGCACTGCAGAATAAGAAAATTTTAAAACGGAACACATCTTTGACGTTGACCTCCTTCATTCAGCCTTCACAATGTAATAATGTCCCTTACAATTATTATTTAAAAAGTTCGCTACTTAACGGCAGCTCAGGAGTCGTGTAACCATCCAGCTCAGTCACATACATGATGTCTGCCTTGCTGTAAAACCTACCTTTACAGGCAGCACAAATGTATCTGTTGTAGTTGTAAAATACAAGTCTGCAAACAATAAAAAATTGATCTGCACATGCTTAGTCAGTTCTGTCGGTTTCGGATAATGAGCACATGGTTTGTAGGGATTAACTTACATTCGTATACACGGTGTGAAGTTGCGCTGGGACATGCGGCATAGTTATGGTGCGCAGCTTGTTCAACGGTAGAGCTTAAATCTTCATTACATTGCGTGAGAGTTTCTGCACCAATGGATGAGCACTAATCTTGCAGGATTAACTGTCGCGCATGTCCGAATTAAGGGAACGGTGTAGCTAAGTGTCTGTAATCGGGTGAAAAAGTCTCTCTTCCATGGGATACAGGATCCTCATGACGGTTTTGTGTGCCGCTATGCTTTCGAGGAACACTCTGCTCTCTTTTCTTCTTCTCCTTTTTATTCTCCCTTCTCTTTCCCTCAATCCAGGCTAACAGAGTGGAAACTTGATCTGGTTAACGTGCACAAATTTCGTTCTCTACACTCTCCTCCTCTGTAGTCAGCCCACCCCCTGAACTATAGTGCATCTATGACGTGCTTTGTAAAGTCAGTGTTTGTCAGGCACTTTCAGACAGTCGGAAATAATCCGTAGGGCTCTCCATCACGGCAAATCTTTCTGTCTTCATTTTTTTTTGCCCCTTCCTTCACAGCGCAGTTTCAGGTGTCCGCCAAGAATAGAAACTGTTGCGGGGCCCATTCCGTGGTGCGTATATATGAAGTGGGGAGACCTGCATCGCACACATCTGCTAGCTGTTCGGCGCCCTTTACTTTCATAAAAAGCAGTTTTTCATCGTGAATGATAAGTTTATATTAGTGGCGAACTCTGAAAGCGTACGGTTCGCGCATCAGGGGACAAACCACTGCTTGTTCCTAGTAACCCATAGAAACCGTTAGGCTTTGCAGGAAGGCAAAGTACGTGGTACGCAGTGCCAGCGATGAAAAGAATAAATGAGAGCAAAATAATAAAAGTTACTCTCTAGGGGATGCCGAGGGAGAGAAAAATGTATATTGTCTGCACGATTGAGCAATCCTTGTTCCCATGCTTTTTAAGCAGGGTTCCTTTTAACATGCAGTTTTCAGTCGATGAGTAATAGGGCCGATAACAGACTGCCTCATCTCAGGGTTACCAATCATTGCCATGTAAATAAAGCAGGAAACATCTGATTTGGAGAGTAGTTATATGAAGAAGAAAGGTGAGAAGTGTTTAGTTGGCTGTAACGTGAACAGCATTGCAGTTGGCTGTTACAGTCGGCTGTAACGCGAAAAGCTCCCGGTAACGTACGTTTTTCACCTTATAAAAATGAGAGACTAGTTAGCCTGTCATACCTCATGGTCGCCACATTCATCCGGACCAGCTTGGCAATAAAAGAAAGAAAGGCTGGTGATAGGACTGGGGTAAAACACGATGGTTGATAGGCTTTCTCCGCGGTGTGGTGAACACGATTACCGCGAGTCCTAATTGGCTGGCCCTCTGACAAGTCAGAGCGACGGTCGGCAGTAACGATGTTAGTAGGCTTACTCGTAAAGAACGATGAATGAAAGAAGAAGGCGAGGTAGATTGCTGCGGTGTTTTCTATTTTGGGCACAGAGCGGACGAAAGGAGCCCGCATTTCGGCAACAATTGGCGCTTGACGAACATGTAGCGAGTGATAGTTCATTCAGGCTGATAAGCGGCACACGCATCACACTTGGCATGGTCTTGTAGTCAGGGTACGCATAATCTGGGTGCTTTTTAGGGAAGAATAAAAAAAGATCGATCAGAATGAGCGATTAGTTAATTAATGACGTGCTTTTCCATCTTTATTGGCGCCTTGAATATTCACCGTGGAGAGCTAATGCGACATTAGGGTGACAGTTCTTTAAACGACGTCCGGGAAGGCGCTCACGATATGTTGGAACAAAGAGAAGTACCAGCGGGAGAACTTCGGAAGAAGCAAACATTTATGTCCGGAAAATCTGTATTTTAGCATACATGTTCACAGTGCATACTATCATGGCGTTTTAAATAAAAATGGCGTCTATTTTGGAATAATTGTAAATCGAAACACACACACACACACACACACACACACACACACACACACACACACACACACACACACACACACACACACACACACACACACACACACACACACACACACACACACACACACACACACACACACACACACACACACACACACACACACACACACACACACACACACACACACACACACACACACACACACACACACACACACACACACACACACACACACACACACACACACACACACACACACACACACACACACACACACACACACACACACACACACACACACACACACATACACACACACACACACACACACACACACACACACACACACACACACACACACACACACACACACACACACACACACACGCGCACGCACACACACACACACACACACACACACACACACACACACACACACACGCGCACACACACACACACACACACACACACACGCACGCACGCACGCACGCACACACACACACACACACACACACACACACACACACACACACACACACACACACACACACACACACACACACACACACACACACACACACACACACACACACACACACACACACACACACACACACACACACACACACACACACACACACACACACACACACACACACACACACACACACACACACACACACACACACACACACACACACACACACACACACACACACACACACACACACACACACACACACACACACACACACACACACACACACACACACACACACACACACACACACACACACACACACACACACACACACACACACAATTGTGCTGTGTTCAAACAATAAAGAGATTATACATATGGCATTGTAATTGACAAGGTGAAAGTCAAACTGACTGCTCAAACGAAACAACCTATTTTCATTGATACAGACATTCAGATTACGTGATCGGCAGGGAATATCCCATTATATTATTAAAAAAAAAGGTGAGAGTATTCAGAAGAAGGTTGAATTTGCGCATAGCTAGTTAGTGCTCGTGGCTTTATGTGAGTCGCCAAATGAGCATTTGTTTAACAAAATAAGCTGCCGTACTTTGCTTCTTAAATTATAGTACATTATGGAAGGCCATGCCAAATGAATGGATAAATAAGAGAGAAAATAAGGCAGTGAATTCGTGAAGTGCGGTGTAAGATGAGTGCGGTGTTATAGGCTCATCCCGCTCGTGTTAATTTTTCAGCGATACATCGCGAGAAACGAAAACGGATAAAGGAGCTAGTCCACGGATTTTCACCAAATATACAAGTTGTGCTTTGAGGTGCGTTTTTCAGGATCAGCATGCTTTACCAAATAAACTCCGGAAATACCGGCAGACACTGAACGTTTATAAGGTATGCCTGTGGTTTTTATGGGAGTTTGTAACATCAAGAATTTACAGTTCATCGCAGCTTCCTGCAGAGAGGGGAGGAAGCTGCCAGGTTAGTTTGTATTGCAAAATACGGGCGAAAGACAAAAGGGAGGACACGTAGGACGTTCATGAGCGTAGGTGCCGATACATTAACTGCTTAGCGGCGCTTGAAGAAGCGTACGTTTTTCGAAGCTTTTCGTCGCATGTGAAACTATTTTTCGGGTTCGAGCAATGCAGGAATAAAAGTAGACGACGTAAATGATGTTTATTTACCGTAACTTGGTAGAAAATTATGGATTTTTTTTTAATTCTCTCGAAGCGCTTTTTTTTTTTCGCAGCTCGACAGCATATCAATCAGTGATTCGAACCCAAACCGCAAGTACAGAAGGTGCATGTGCCCCCTTAAGCCGTTATTTTCTTTTATTGAGCGGACGCTTTAATAATCCACGAGCTAACGAATTTTGTTCGGAAACCGCGCGTATACGGTGACACACTTCATTCAGGGTTTACAAGCTGTTGATGGTAGAATGCATTCTCTGTGTAATGAAGCCATCCTTAACGAAACAACGATTACTTCGGATCGACACGTACAAAGAAACAATGCATAGTGTCCGCAGTTTCGCTACACAAGCTGCAGGTTTGAATTATGCCGCTTATGAGCCAATTGCGGTAACTTTTTTCACGCGCTAACCTACACTTGGTCACGGAAAAATCACGCACGGCCTGAAGGCCGTATACACTCAGAAGAAAGCATTATTTTATCAAAATTAATTACTTCATTAATTTATTGACTGATTCATTCAGTTCAGTAAAAAAAAAATAACGGATAATTTGTGCATCATGTTGATGTCCCAAGAAGCACGAAGGTACGGTATTCATACAATAATAAAAGGCGAGAGTGGAGTAGACAGAGAAATGACTAAGCTGTGGTTCGCGAGTCACTTAAACAGCGCTTAACGATCACTAGCGTAGTAAATCATCAATCAAAAATACGCGAACAGCGCTCCAATCGCGAATTGAAACCGTCGAACCGCGACACCTGCATCCCGACCACAAAGTATCATCCTCGAACCGGACTAGTGACGCTATTCCTCTTTGCAATATCACTTTTACGAAGTCACTCACTGCGCTTCCAAAGCGTGAGTATCTATTGCAGAAATCTGCGTATTGCGATGCGCGTGGGATGACTTCCCGCGGAGCTAATAACTTTCCGCGTGTGAGGCGTAGCGTCAGACAGTTGAGCAAACTTCAATAAAGCCGACGCCGCGAGGGGAAGCAGCATTTTAATCCGCGCGATCTGGTGCTCCTCTCTGCCTGTATACCTGCGACTGAAGCGGGAGAAAGGCACCCGCACGTAGGGAGTTCAGCGTCCCACCACTCCACTAAATTACCCTCGGCGGTCAGGATTAGCGGGATGTTCGCTATATAGCGCATCAGATTGGTCGAGGTTCGTGAGCTGCCAGCGTCGGAGGTGAGGAAAAAAAAAAGTGCCGGCGCAAAAATTGCAATCGGGAGTCAATAGCCAACACTTGCCGACGTTTGCTGTGCGATAACAAAAGAGGCGCCGAGTCATTGCTCCGAGGCGATGATAATAAGGTCGAAGGGGCGTGAATTATTGCATGCGATAACATATGGTATGGCTGATAGGTTCATTCTTGTTATTTATATTTATTCCCCGCGGGGAAACAAAATGTGGGGTCGGGTCGGGAGAAGAAAGGGACGTGGAGGGGCAATGTCTTGATAAACAACGTTGTAAGTTGCGTTTATTAAAGGCAAAACATAGCGAGTTTGTTGCTATATTAGCAAATTCGGCGCCGTCAAAGCTGGCGCGCGTATCTCATGGTTAAATCACACGGTGACGTTGGTGCGATATTTATTTTGTACTTGTTTACTATTTGACCGACAACTCTAGATAGTTTTTGATCAAAATTATCTTCTACTCGAAAAATTCCGAGAGCACTGTGGAATCTGCACTGCAGAAATGCGAAAGCCTAAGCGTTGCTGGTGCACACGATGTGTCATGTTTGCTATCATTATCATAATCAACTAAATGCACCGTCATTATTATTGTTAATGTAATCATTGTCATTATCACTAATCGTCACAACCTTGCTATATCCCGCGGATTCTCGCGAAGAAGTATGACACTTCTCGTGACCGGACAGACAGGTCTAATAAGTTAGTAATTACTTATTGCCATCTACCCAAGCGCAGCCGTACAGCTAGAAAGGAAAGCTTTACAGCTTTCTCAGAAACTGATCCCCGAATCAGGACGAATTTTTCTTCCACTACGAAGTTTCTGAGAAAGCTGTATAGCTTTCCTTTGTAGCCGTACGGCTGCGCTTGGGTCGATGACAATGAGTAATTACTCCCTTATTAGAAATGTACTCCACCTAGGGGTTTCCCCTAAATATTTGACCAACACCATTCCCACTTCTAGTTATAGATCAATTCGCTCTCGCCCTACCATCTGATTTGCTAGCCGTCCTGGTTAGCTCAGTCGGTAGAGTGACTGCCCCGGACAGGCGGTGGTGCCGGATTCGATCCCTGGATCAGGAAGAATTTTTCTTTAACTACGAAGTTTATAAGACATCTGTTGGCTTTCCTTTGTAACCGTATGGCTGCGCTTGGGTGGATGACAATGAGTAATTACTCCCTTATTAGAAATATACTCCACCTTGGGGGATTCCCCTAAATATTTGATCAATGGACAGGGTCATGGCCGCGAGTACGGGCCAATAAAGGCTTTCGCCTTCATATATCCCGGTATGTAGCATGCTTGCACCAGTTACATTTCTATAAGTGGACAACCCATGAATATTCTGGCGTGAGCACTGCAACTCTCCATGTAGTCACGCGAATGTTTAGATCAGGCGGGCATAGGAAAGGATGAAATAGAGAACAAGGGTGCGTGAAAGACAAATTGTATTCGACTCCCGACCACCTTCACACATTGAGAATCACGGGGCACAATCACCCGTTAGCACGCGGTTCTTTGTATGTGTCTAGCATGCGTGTAATCATATCGCTGCCACGGCTTCGCTTTTAGTGGCATGCCTGTATTTCATCATTAGATTAATAATTATTTAGAGAAAATGAGAATCTAACCTAAAAAACTTCTACTTGTTCCGGCGGAGAGTCGGGGAAAGCACCGAGCAGTGATGTCTGCACTCCTGTGCACGCCGTCTGGCGCACTGCACACACAAAAAACGAAAACATTTTTTTTTCGTTGTAAAAAATGCAGGCTTATAGCCAACACAACGTAAGGTGCGACTGAGCCTTGCGTAGGAGCCTGGAGACTTCTATTATGAACTCGGTGTGGCGCTGCTTACGTACGTTCGTTGCGCTGTACGAGTGGAGAGAGAAAGCATAACTGATTCAGAACCGATTCCGATAGTGACAACGCACCTCGGGTTCCAATGAAAGAAACCCAGAGCAGCAACATTGCCTTTAATGCCATCTCATTACATCCTTAATGTGCCTTAAGCGCTTCCTTAATTCTTTTTTTTTTCTTTCCTTTTCAGGTTCGTGTGAGATTTAGCAAGTAATTTCGTGGAATTTGTCGTCGCCGTAAACGAATAGATTGGCGAAAGAGGTTTCATTATTTGCGTCTAGTCAGGAAATATTTTTATCTGTAGTATCGTCGATACGAAAAACAAATTGAGCTTACAGCTCACAAGTGTGATATGTCACGTATGATTTAGCCTCAGAAGGGGTGTGCTCCTCACTATTCCCGGCTTCCTGATGCTGCCTTATTTCTTTTTTTCCCATCACAATGCGTTCGTGTTAAGAGGACTATTTACTGTTCAGAGTTCAATCCAGCTTTTAAAAAAGTGCTACGCGAGAATGCGCGAACACAAAATTCTAGCCGACTTTTTTTTTTTTTTGCCTACGGAATTAGATTGCGTCTGTCGACACTCATCTGCTCAACTTGGTGCAATGCAATTTGAAGTGAAATATTGGAAATGAAAACAAAATAACTGCCATCCTTAACAGTTATAAAAAATATAAGAATATAAGAACAGCACATCAGCGAAATAACATCATTTTAGTTCGCTAAATAAACTAGACAGTAGACCATGCCGACAAGAGTGCGGAATAAAATATAGAAAAAAAAGGCAGTTGAAACGCAAAACAAGTTCACCGCTTTACAGCGCGCTCAAGCTCGATTAGACGCAAGGCCATCAACTATGACCACATCATCCAGATCTTCAACTAACCTTTTATGTACTGTCGGCTTGAGTAAACCGACAGAGCCGCTCTACATCGGCTCCCAAGGCAACACGTTGCATGACAGGGAACACTTTGTCATCGAGAACCTGGGCAGGAAAACGAAAATAAAGCTGGCCATCCTTGGCGGACGGGAAACAAGGCAGGAGCAAGCACGCGATTTTTCAGAGCATTGCAGCCGGTCAGGCCCGGACCGAAGGTGCCCCCTTAAATGCCGAGCTGAGAGGACGCACACGTCGCAGCATCGAACATAAGCACCGCGCCCTGTGGCGTGCTGAGCGCCTGCTCCGTTTTGACCTGCATGCGGCGAGTGCAATTAATAAAAGGCCTTCGCGCCCACGCTGCTTCTTGAAAGGCGCGCGCAGTCGATCGAAGTATTCGGCAGCCTCACACCGCATTGTGAGCGCGACGAAGCTCTATAGGAAACGGAGGGCGTGAAAATAAAGTGGAAGATCGTGTTCCACACCCTCCTCATCGATCTCTTGTATTCTACAATGTGAAATAGATCGCGTTGTGGCTGCTTTTTTGTTGTTTTCTCTAAAGCCTAAGCAGCACCGGTGGCTGAAAGATTGCTTTGCTTTCTTGTCCGCAGACGTTATAGACTGACAGTTTCAGCTATTGTAAGAAGAGAAAGCTATAAACCAACCGTTGAGCGACATGAGCTTTGGGAAGGAAGGGATGAAAGGGATCACTCCATTGAACACTTTTTTGTTTCCATGCGTGTAGTAAAGCGTTTTAGGGATGAAGCTACTGTAGTCTTGTGAAATATATGAGCTCGGCTGACGTACTTTAATGGTATACAGCAAGAATTAAAGGTTGAACTTGGGGTAATGCAACGTTTCCACTTGTCTGCAACTTGAAGCGATCCCTAAGCTTAATATTGAATCCATGGCAAGACAGATAAATTGAACTGAAGTGCAAAGCCACATTTTTTACTCTAGCTCAATTGCCTGGCTCTCCCGGGATTTTTCGTGAGAGAAATAAAAATAAATTAAAAATTTTCGTTTAATTATTGGCAGAAATGTTTGTAAAGTAATGACTGTCTAGAAACAAAGATTGGGGATCGAGGGCCTAGAACGGAGGTGTACTTGGGGTGACCTCTTGCTGATGACCTACTCTCTTATATTGCCACTAAGCTTCGTATGTTAATCTGTTCATGCTTCAAACCCTCCGGCACGCGGCTACGATCCCTGACGAGAGATGCGCCTAGATTTATCTCGAATGATCGAAGCGACTTGTGGTTTCTTGTATAGAGTATTCCAGATTTTCACAGCTGTTTTCAGCACCCTATCTCGAAGGTTCCTGGAAGGGACAGTGAGTATGATTAGAAGTTCGCATGCATCGATACGGTACAATGTTCTAATCAAGGAACGCTCGTTTTGACAGAAAAGAAATATAGAAACACAACTAATTGTCGGAATCGCCGTCATTGGCCTTTTGAGCTAGTATAATGAGTGAGGAATCCCCCTTTTTTGAAGCTGAAGCTTCAATACGCCACCTAGGAATTGACCTTCAGTGACCTTCAGCCGCCTCGGAGCAGCCTTGGCTTGACCATGTGACTAGCCACGTAACTCACAGCGGCGGTTCCGACGCCGTAGCAGGAGCAGCTGCGCATGCGCTCACCCACTGTCAGACCACGCTTGACTGCGGTTTAAAGAGGAGCACGCAGCTCTCCTGGCTAGTATGCGCTTCGCTATGGACTTGAGCGAAGCCGGGTCATCTCGGAACGTTACGCACAGGTCCTTGCAGCGTCGTCAGCAAGCAACAGGTTTTCGCTTTGTATGACTAGGTTTAGAAGAGTTACGTATTCAGCATTTTTTTAAACCATAGATTCCAGACGCCACTATACACTGTATCCATCTGAGAAAGATGTAATCGCGCAATTTTCCAGCAAGGTCGTCATGTGTATTATTCTAATGAGGGGAATATGTTGAAGTAAAAAATATCAGCCAATTAAGACGTCCTTTACTATCGGGAAATTGTTAACAAGGCGAGAAAGGTCCAGGCCATGCAATTTAGAGCTGTCGCTCTCCTAAGGTCGTTCCAAAACTTCACGTCGTCGTCTTCGGCACTTGCTGTGTACTTGTTGCGCCTGGCAGATAACAATGTGGAGAGCATACACATCCCTCTCTACTTCCAGAGAAGAAAGAAAGTGTGAGAAGGAAGACGAAGAGAGTGGAAGGCGACGGGCGGTCTTTTAGTTCGGTTGCTTTGGCGGGAGCCGCAAATGTTACGCACGTAGATAGGTGTCGCGGAATACGCAGTTGTCTATTTAATTCAAAAGACCACCTTGCACAACACACTAGGTTAGAAGGCAGCCTGGCATCATGAATCGCAGTACCACCGTCGGCCATATCCCGTCAAGGCCGAACCATATTAGAAACAATAGGCACAGCATGTCTCACCTCCTACTAATCCCCGTTTTTCGACCTACGTGAGACAATCGACGCCTTGAGTCATCATCCTGCCTATACTTTGCAACATGGACGAGGAGAAGTATTCGGCGTGCAGAGAAGCAAGAACATGTCACCTCTCAGACCCATTACATGACTCATACTAGACAAACTTAGCTTTCGCTGTCTTTCGCGCCACCAGAAAGTTCGTCATCACACTGGAGTTCACGCAAGAAACACAAGAAATCGCGGAAGGGAGTCTTCATCACCTTCACCAAACTAACAGCATCACAGTCTTCGCGGACAGCCAGGACGGACTCCGTACCTTCGCTGCCAACATGAATCCGCAGCATATTCATGCCCTGCTAAATACCTACTTTTGTCACCACTCCAAACAGCATGTTCGTCTGAAATGGGTCCCCAGTCACACGGGAATAGAAGGGAGCGAACGGGTGCATGTCCTCGCTCGTCACAAGTCTCAGAGTATCCCTTTTCAATGACCGGCCCAAGGATGCGTGAGCTGGCTATGCATCAAAATTACCGAAGACAATGACTCAAAGTATTACGACACACATGCTACCTACTGCCTTCTCCTTCTCCACATCTCACTCGGCATCACTCTACTTCCATTAGACAAGCGAAAATCTCTACTATGTGACCTATACAACCACCACATACCCAAATGCTCTGGGTACCTAAGCTGTCAGGTATTTCGCGGACACACACACACACACACACACACACACACACACACACACACACACACACACACACACACACACACACACACACACACACACACACACACACACACACACGCACACGCACACGCGCACGCGCACGCACGCACGCACGCACACACACACACACACACACACACACACACACACACACACACACACACACACACACACACACACACACACACACACACACACACACACACACACACACACACACACACACACACACACACACACACACACGCGCGCGCGCACGCGCGCGACCGCAGTATTGCTGCACTTCTGGGAAAGTCCGCATTCACCTCCAGCCGTCTTACTTAACGAGGGAAAAATAACAGCGCATGTCTGTGCAGAATTATTTGCTGCCACACCAAAGACAACGCTCTAATATTGACATCCCATAGGCATAACCGTCCTGTGACTTTTCTTTTTTTCTTTTTTTCAATTCAGCTAGGCGACACGGAGTGGCGTCCGTGTTCTGTGCGATGTCAGTGCACGTTGAAAAACCCCAGGGGGTCGAAATTTCCGGAGTCTTCCACTACAGCGTCTTTCATAGCCTCAGTCGCTTTAGGACGTTAAACCCTACAGTCCCGAACCCGAACCCACATTTTATTTTTATGGGGAAGAATAACTGGGCAGAGTGGTCCACCTCTTCCCTGTACACTGAACGCAGCCGAAAGTGCAAGTAATTCGGCTCTTCGGCCGCCGTCGATCATTGCCTTTGGCGCCGAGGTGTTCAGTTATTGGTGCTGCAAGTCAATCCAATAAAGAGTTAGTTTCAATGACGTGTTTGTTGTCTTTGGAGTTTTCCCCCCTCAGGACGATATATCTTAAGAACTAATTTTATTCGGCATGGCAAATTAGCAGAAGGGAAATAAAATCATGAATGTACGGCTTTTCTTTTCTCCATGCTCAGCTTCCACGTGGCAGGACTCATCGTCATGTATGTACATCTGCATATTCCGGTATTCTGTATAAAGCGATCTCGTAATCATATCCCTGCTTCTTGCGCGTTTTCGTATAAGCGTAAAAACGGCTTGCTATGTGACAATTTAAAACTCCTCTCCTTGTAAGTCAGGTGGCAAGCATTGTCTAAGCATTATATGTAAATCATTATACAGAGCACATATATGGACGGAGTAATGCCGTACGAATTGTTTAAACATGCGAATTTAACACTGATTTTTATGGCACCTGCAAGTAATTATATTAGAGTTGACAAGTGCCATCAAAAAAACTCCTTTTCCTTTTTGGTTAGAACGGTTCCTCACTCGGTTCTTTGGTCTCATTTTCACAGACATTTTTTTTTCCGCAGGAAAAGCACAAAGATATGAAAAACCAATATAAACTTTAAGTAGGTTGAATCAAAATAAGCCCTCTAGCGTTTTGAATCCGAGTGATGTAACGTTTAATTTCATTTCACGTATTTGCACCTTAAAGGTTCACGGGAATTACATATGGATGGTGCGCATATAGGTAGGGGGTATTGGCAGAACACTAAGAAAATGCGTACAAAAGGAACGCAACAATATACAACTTTAGAGCGAAACCTAATAACAATGTAGAAAAAAAAAGGTTAAATTCAAAAGTTTGTTTCACTATATTTTCCCGGTGGCCGTCAAGTGAAGCTTCGGCAGCATACCTTGAATCATCGGAGAGCTAAAATAGAAGGATGTTCACCGTATACATTCCAGATATGCGGATGAGATGATTATAATAGGGACACTGCAGCGCGCATAAATAAAACCGGTCGAACGTAAGGAAGAAAGGGTTGGCTGGCATTCTTACTTCTCGCACTTGTTATCTAGATTTTATATTTGTCCTTCAGTTTGTTGATTCCTCAAGACAAGAATCGGCGAGAAAGCGCGGATGCACTTCAGTATATAGACGAGATATCGTAGATCATAACTGCAAACAATCGAATCATGGGTGCAAATTTGTCCTCTCGTTTTTGCCTTTTAAGGCTTCACTTCAGCGCACGATACAGCGGCGTCTAGGGGGCGTCTCGGTGACGCGGACAGTCACGTCGCGGCTTACAAAAGCCGAATAAGAGACAAGAAAAAAGTAGTAGGGTGGGGAAACAAAAGATAAACTTTGGCCATGAATCTGCGAAACAAGATAGCGCCATTTCTTTTCCGTCATAGTTGGAGCGAGGAATCTTGGGAACAAGAAAAAAAAACGGGAATGCTTCTCCGCGTTTTGCTTGCCGAGGCAACACCTTCTCACCCGTCCCAGGAAGGCTCTACTTTCGAGGTTGCAGACTCTGTCTCGACGTCACACTCCGGGGGTGACGACACTCAGGGAGCGTTGCCAATTGGGTTATGTTGGCCCAGTGCGTTGTCTGAATGCTTGCACAGTTCCGGCTGCAGTGGCAGAGAGGCTGAGGGGGAATCGGATGAGAGGGTACTCAGTATTTGCTCCCCGCTGGTCGACGACGGCGTATCAGGCAAACTTGGCCATTGCATCTCCGAGAGGCGCCCGCGCGAACGATGAATGTCCCGTGTTGGTTCGGAGAACGCGTCCAGCCTGCTTGCACCACCGTGCTGTCTCTATGTCCTGCACACCCGTAGGTCCGCACGGACACACGCACGCACATACATACACACACACCTAAAGCTCTTTCGCGTGAAGCGCATGGACGTAAAGCCGTTCGCATCTCGCTCCGTTGGACCACAAGAGCCACGTGGCCGTTGCCAAGTGCCTATACGTGGTAGATGGTGGGATTCCGGAGCTGACCAAGCAAGCCGGCGGCGCAGAAAGCACCGCAGTGAAGACGGACATTGGGACACGTGTTCGCTTCGTGTGGCGAGAAAATATTTTCCGAGCTTATCGCCGAAGAACCACGTCTTTGGCGGTTTTTCGCGGTCCAGTTATCGAGAAAAGAGAGCGAGATTATATCGAAGCGGAACGCTGCTGGTACACTATTTTCGTTTATTTCGATTGAAGACATGCTCTCTCGTCCAGTATTTTGCCGATCGCCGGTGGTGCGAGTGCTACTGGGGAGAGAACTGGGGCCAATGCTCTTGCTGCAAGTAATTGAAACTTTAAAGCTTTTTTTTTTTTCGTGAAAATTTATGTAGGATGTAGTGCGTGTGATTGGATACCCCAAGAAACAGGTTTCAGCGAGGCGGACAGCGCTTTTAATTCGCTTAGAAGTTCATCCTCGGTTCGCAGGGCTCGTCTAGCCATTTGCAAATCACTCCCACCTCGCTCATTTAGCGATGATACCGTCTGTTTCTAAGGCGCCTTGAACCCGAGCGCATGCATCTAATAGCTAAATAACTAGATACTGAGGCGGCGGTTGTTCCTCATGCTTATGTTGGAGCCGGTGTTACCCGTGCAAAGGGTTTCGTTTTGTTTTGTTTTAGTGTAGTGGAACCCATCAGGAAGATATAAATGCAGAGCCATACAGATGTAAAACGGGCTTAAAGAAACGGAGAATAAGAAGAGAGAGAGAGAGCACCGAATAAAATGTTACAAGAAAATAATAAAACTGAACTGAAACAGCTAAAGCAAAGTTAGAAAAAGAAATGTAAATGATAAAATAGTTTGCCAGGCTGGGCTGGTATTGCGATATTTTTAAATCTGGGATGTCTTGGGAGCCTTGGCTTTGAGATGTCTGCACCCGGCGGGCTGTTTCGAAGATGTTTAGCATTGGAAGGTATTCTTGTTGCCTTGCTTGCGATGAATTGGGATACAAATTGCCATAAAAAGTATAAAATGATAAATATCCCGCTCACTCCACGCGCTGAAAGGGGAAGGAAGGGATGTTTGAGGGAGGGTATGTTCGTTTAGGATCCATCTCTTGCAATCATGAAATACTTAAGGAAGAGCACGAAATATGGAAGATGCTTTTCTAATGCCATGGTTGGACGAAAATTTGCAAGAGTCATGTGGTTCTGCAGGTCAGGCACTGTCCTAAACGACCACATACCGCACAGTGGTGGTCATAGCAGCTAAACCGGGGTGCTTCCCGAGGGCAGATCGGAAGATAGGCAAATAAGAAATGACGCATAAGAAAACTATTGTGAATAACATGCTGAATCGCCTTACTTCTCGCATGCCCGAACGAGTAGCAGCGGCGACATTCCCTCAGAGCTCTGAGCGAAGGCCTGAAACGGTGTTGTAATTATTATTCCGGCTTCACAAAAGTGACATCTCGTTCTCTGCTCTCATTTTTGCCTTCCCTAACGGAATGCTTCAAAGCTGATATGTGGCTTACTCTAGTGGGTGATTCTGAATCTCCACAGAAGGGATATAATCATATAACTTTTAGTGTCTTAAGTCAATATTAGGTGAATTACAAAAATTACAAACATTAACTATATAATTATTTAAAATAAAATGCTTCTGGTGCACAGGACGGCTGGAAGATGTGTGCAGCCGAGTTCCATAGCCTATTTTAGATAATTGTTATATACCAGGTGGCCCAGCTAACTTATGACAAGAGGTAAAAATAAGTAATTATGTAAACTATATATATATATATATATATATATATATATATATATATATATATATATATATATATATATATATATATATATATATATATATATGTGTGTGTGTGTGTGTGTGTGTGTGTGTGTGTGTGTGTGTGTGTGCGTGCGTGTGCGTGTGTGTGTGTACGTGCGTCCTTGCACGAATACCTAGATCAATGATTTTATATCGATCAAACGGAGTGCATGGAGTTCAAGATTGCGAGCATTGATCGAAGCATGTATGAAAGCGTCTACGTCAGGAAGTCATATGTAACACTGTATTGGGGCAACTGTGTTCGCAGGTAGATTCACTGCTCTTAAAACAACTCATGTTTTTGAAACGTGTTCTACAGTGGCCCAACTTTTCTGATTGTTTCGGATCCGAAAATATGTTCACAGAGCTTAACATTTATTTCATGGGTTTCTACTATATTCTGGAACACATTGAAGGAGCGCTTGATTTGAGTGTAGAGCCCAATAAAGGTGCTGAAATAAGGCGTTAAAAGAATACAGCTCATTTTCTGTTATGCTCTACTAAATCTACCACTTGGTTCTGAATTTGTAAGTTGGCATTAGAACTCCTTGTTCGGGATGCTGTAAAGCGCGATGGAAAGTCAAACAGCGAGACGAAAGATGATGAGACAAGAGCTTGTCACCCGCGTTCGCTCTATTTTTCGACTTAGTACATTTTACCATTTTCCAATATCACGAACGATCAAGCCAGGCCACTGAGTCATGATAATTAACCATCAGCACCCAATGCTTGGTATTATGTGTGATTTGCCACTGCTATTCACCGTTGATGCCTACCTTGAAGGGACACTGACGACCACTTCATCTTATCGTCGTGTTTACAATGTATCTCATTGCTAGCATAAGGACTCATAATTAAAGCAATATGTGCAATAATGAATATAAAAATTAAATGCCTACATAAGTTCTATAAACCCACATTCCACTAAATGCCTACAATTAAGTTTTCCAATTATATCAAATCGTGAACAGCGGTATCCGAAGCCAGGATAAAGTAGATTCGGTTTTAATTTATCGCATAAACTTTATGCATGCCTGTTTCTTTGCAAGCCTGCGTCGGCTCATGTTCTCCTATTCACGCATTTTGCATGCTAGTAGGTCTCCTGGCAATCCGTTTTATGTATTATTATAATATACCTGATACTACACTGTTCTTATAAATATTCCTAGTTGCTTCTCGTTTATTTATTATGGTTTTGGCTTTCATAATGTGTGCTAAAGTTAGATCATAACATCACGCGTTTTTTTTTTCTATTTTGTGCAATTAAGACATATCAGTCGTTGAAATTTCTTTGAAATTACGTCCTGAGTTCCAGTGCCCTTTCTTTTTTTTATGCGAAAGGAAGCAATTGGCACTGCTATCAGGCACTAACAGCTCATTTTGCGTTCATGTCAAATGCTAAAATTCAGCACAAATATTTAGTTATGTGTGCGGTATCCGATGGCATCAGAATGTGAATTTTTTCTTTGACACAAGTTCTTTTGCGTCTGTGATCGTTACAAGTATTAACTGTTCACTGTCTCCTGAAAAAAAAAAAAGCATGAAAACACTGCAGTTACCTTAACAACAGCTGGAGTTGTTGAAACGCAATAGGGTACATCTAACGGGACCACTGCGACCTTTTATTCACCCGATACAAGATTTTCTAAATACTCTGAATGAAGGAACTTTGCAGAAGAGATACTCCAGAATACGGCTTCTGTTTATTCATGATGTATCTATTAGAAGCAAGTTGCTGACGAATCACTATTTCTTTAAGCTCGTTGACCCCCCCTACTTTTCCTTTCCATTTACGGAGATCACGAGAGGTTTTCCTTGTTATTCTTTTTTACCTTTTAATCTGGCTCAGCATTTCCTCTTCGATTCATTGAGCCTTCCAGTCCGTTCTTGAAAGATTCTATTTCACGCCCGGCTTGTCTCAGGGAAGGTACACAAAGTGAAGAGCTTCAAAAACGCTCCCGAGAATTTCGTTTAGAAGAGGGAAACCTTAAAATTGAAGCACGGAGATAAACAGCATATATCCGGAAACACATCACGACGCACATACAACAAAGATACTCAATAATAGTTATAAAATCAATGTGTTGAACGCCACAATAAAGTAAAAAGAACGAGGATGAAAACAGCACAGGTGCGCTGCGAAATGACCCTCTGCTTTCGCGAGATGAGAACCAACGTATTCAGCATGGTATGGCCGATGGAGGGCGCGAGATGTACGAAGCAAATGGCATGGCCTGCTAGCTTCTGGAAAAAAAAAATCAAGTTATCCGAAGGAATGCCGAAACAAGCTTGCTGTGTTCAGTGTACTATATACCCACACAAATTTTACAACGTTCAAGGACTTCAATTCAATCAATCAATCAATCAATCAATCAAGCAATCAATCAATCAATCAATCAATCAATCAATCAATCAATCAATCAATCAATCAATCAATCAATCAATCAATCAATCAATCAATCAATTACTAATTTATTTCAATGAAATGCACAAATTGCAAAAAACGTTGGGCCAATAACCGAAGCTGTTTAGGTCCCTGCATACATACATGCATATACACAGCAGTATCACATTTACTTATCACATTTAGACCCAATGTACTTGCCCTGCCGTTGAGCAACTTAATGCTGGTTTTTTCACGCTCACGCTGGCGCGTTCAGAACAAAAGTTCAGATATTGAATGGACTTGCTAAACCTCCCTGTGGGGAAAAAGCTGTGAGGGTTTAGACAATCTTCTGTATAAGTATATAAAGTAAAGAAAAAAAACCCCATAAAATAACTCTAGGCTTGTCTCAAGGCGTCCATTCCGAAGGGCCAGTAGATGCGGTCAATGGATGAATCTAACCAGGGTCCGTATTCCGAGTTTGCGTCGTTATTTAAGTGTCGCTATCTCACGTGACCTTGAGTCATCTGATTGGTCGAAACGCCGGAAACGCCGGAACTGGGTTTTGCCCCTACGGAACCGAAAAAGGTAGCAACATCATGTCCCGGCGTTTCCATCAATCAGATGACTCGAGGTCACGTGAGATAGCGATACTTCGATAATACGGGCCCTGTTCTGTACAGTTTACGGTCTGCTGCACACATATGCTCAAGAGTTATGTGAGGCAAAAAGAAAAAAAAAAAACTGCTGCGGATGGTATTTAGAGTGCTACGGATTATTCTTATGAACGCGCTGGCTTTTCGTAATCACAAAGATGACGGAGAATAGGGCCCTGACAGATACTCAAAAGGTAACGTGTGTCGAAGGAGGGCGTTTATACATTGATTATTGTTACTGGTATAGTACCGGGACAAATCAGATGAGAATGACACAAATTAAATTGGAAGGACTGTCTCTACAGTATAAAATATCTGCGCCAGATTTTCTGCAAGAGGTACAATGTTGGAATTGACCTGACAGAGAACAAACTAAATAAGAGGCGTGTTTGAAAAAAAAAAAAAGCACTTGTATTCAAGACAAATTAGCCTTGGTTATTTTTAAATGTCACAGACATGCCACCAGGCCGTCTATGTGTCACATATTGAAGCTTTTGTCTATTAGATCGAAGCGCAATGATGGGGTTGAGAAGATAGAGCTAGCAGATAAGTCGTACCTGAGTGCTTATACTTTGAGAGAGTAGCAGTTTCTCGAATAGAAACCTACTAGGTACAAAAGAAACAGGGGCAGCAGAAAGGAGTACATCAAGAGAAGAGAAACTTTACATGTTGTGCATGGCTACAGCCTATTCCTTAATAAGCTGCCAGTCATTGTTCTGCCCCTGAGAGCTCAGAACGAGCATATGGGCCTCCCTTGAAGCGCGATATCGACCACATTGGCCTCAGGGCCATCATCTCCAAAAGAGTTGTAAGCCCGAACAACTAAGAAAAGAGTAAGAAGGCATCCTTTTCTAAGCACAACTTTTAACTTTATATTTTATCTTGAAAATGCCTAATAATGTCCGCATCGTCTTTTTCGAGAGAAAAAAAAAATCATTTAATGAGTCGGCTTCTTCAGTCCGCTAATGCAGAGGAGCTGGTGGCAGGAACGACGAGAGTGCTCAAGAATGCGCGGCCCATTGACCCAGTGACGAGGGCTGCTCACAGAGTTCATTGGTGAGCGGTAAAAGACAGCAGCCGCCTTGTTAGCTTTTCCTAATTGGCGTCAAACTTTCACCGAGACCAGAACTTCGGTCGTTGCGCAATAGAGTCTAGGGAGAAAGTATCTGTGTCAAGCTTTGGTGATGATTTAGCGAAAAACCTTTCATAGCTGCAAATGTGACTTTTGTTGCAATTTTCCCTTTCACTTGATTTTACAGATTATTAGGTCCAGGATTCTGGGATACCTTTTAATTGTGAAGCAACTACGGAAAATTATAACACTGTTACGCATACCTTGATGGGAAGGTTTTAAGCCTGCGATGTACGAAAAAAAAAAAAAAAAAGATTACGTTTAAAGATTTTACTGCGCTCGCTGCGAGTAATTATATTTTAGTCATATAAAATAACTTTTCCATAAAAAACAAATATCATTTGTTTTTGAGTAATTGGGAGGCAATTGGGATATCATGATACGTTTATGAACCTGCTGATATAAATGGCCTAAGCTTCCGATACGTATCAAAATTCTGCTTCAGAAGTTTATGCTGCGCCCCCAAAATTTAGGTCGGGCTACCATAGAAAACGAAACGGATGTTTTTGAAAATCATAGCAAAGACTATAGAATTCTACGAAGAAAATATCTGCGGATATATTGATCGTTTCCTGATGTGAAACAATACGTAAAAAAGTACGCACAAAAACAGTTTTTTTTTCTTCTAAAATATGTGAGAAATTCCTGGGCTGGCGATGTTTAAAACAAGTCGCGTGCAGAAGCGGTTGAAGATAGTAGCCTGACTCGGTTTAGGATTGCTTTGCAGTAATAAAAGTGATAATGAACCACACTGTTGGATGTTTTTAGAGCGCAGCTCTTTGACAACCGTTGCAGCGTTTCGCGGCGTCGCCGTCTGAGTTGTTCGTCGTAACCGGCTCCATAAAAAAGTAAACAACATAAATAAACAAATCCGTCTCCACCGAGAATCGAACCTCACTCACTTGGATTCTCTGCCGAGCGCTTAACCAACTGCGCCACGTCGAGGGCTTTTTTCAGCATGGTATTTATTACACGCGTTTACATGGAGAAGCTAGCTATATACATTATTTACAAAATAATCAACCTGTGGCCAAACAAATTCAATTGAAACATACACCGCACAACTAAAACACGTCCTAACATAACACGTAAACAGTGGCACAAAAACATCAATCCAAATCAGAGGCATCAATATGCAACACCGCATAACTAAAACAAGTCTTAACCGAACTGCACTAAAACGGTGGCAAAGGAAAACGACACATCAGTAATGGGAGCCAGTCCGATTTATAGTCGCTATTTTCATGAGTGTCTCTCAGCTGGTGCGCCATCTGGCTAGGGGAAACGAGAGGCACAGCATTCCCGTCCAACATTCACGTTTTACACAGGCTGTGCAGTCAAAGGAAAAAAATTATGACAAGGGTTCATGGTCATGTTGGGTCGCAATTAGGTAACGCGGACTGAGAATTCAATACAAAATATTTCTTGGGTGCTCTTTGTAGAACGCCCCAAAATAATATCGCATCTTTGCAGGCCATAAACAGTTTTCAATGGTTTCAGGTGTGTCACATATCCGACAATTAACAGAAGAAACATTGTTTTTGTGAAGCTACACTTTTACAGGTAGAATTTCGGCGTGAAGTTTAAAGAAAAACATTTTAGTACAAGGCGAAATCGGCATTTTAGCATTTTACGTACTCTTCTCAACACATCATGCCCATACAATTGGAATAGAGAGAACGATATAATTGAGGTGGGAACAGCGTAGATATCAGTTCTTTTTATAAAGGCTTTCGTGAAACAAAGAATAAGTACTCATAAAAAACGCGAACTGCCAGAAAACGCACTGAATCGTAAACTTGCTTAATAAAACCAAATAAGAAGGGACGATCGGTAAAATTGGAAGAGACCACTAAGTTAGGAAGAAAGTTCACAAAGTGTGCAGGAATGCTGTGATAATCGGATGGGTGCTATTACTGAAGACGAAAAAACGAGTAACTGTCTGGCATAGAGATGTGTCAAACCTATAGTCCGCCAGCAGAAACAGGCGCCACGCCCAGGGTCGCAAAACTCACAGCACAATTCTCCTTGTCTACCGTGAGGATGATAGTTGCGATGATAATAACGCTGTAATTAGTTACAACGACGGTGATGGCATTAGCAATGATAATGATGGTGCATTTAGTCGGTAATGATAATGAAAGCAAACGTGGTGCACCGTGTGCACCAGATACGGTTAGCCTTTCGCATTTCTGCTGTGTAGATTCCACAGTGCTCTCGGAATTTTAGAACGCAGCTCTTTGGTGCCCGTTCTGCGTTTCGCAGTATCTAGTAACTAGTAACGTAATTGTCGGCGTCGCCGTTGTCACTCGTAACCACTTCCGCAGCCAAAGAAACAAATGGTGCCATAGGATAGGGCGTCAAAAAAAGGTGCGCATGACTTTATCGGCGCTGTAAAAGAGGAACTCTTTGGTATGTCGGAAAAAGAATGAGACCAAAGGATAGAGCTGTAAGAAAAGGTGTGCAAGTGACAAAATGGTTGATGTGGTTTAATAAGGCAATTAATTAAAGCCAATAAATAAAAATAATAATTGGTTCACAGAAAAGGAAAGATGCAATTTCTATCACCCCTGCTCTGTGGACACCTTAACCGCACAGTAAAAGAAGGGAGGAAGGTGAGAGTGAAACTGGAAGGAAAGAAAGGGGTGCCGTAGTGAAGGGCTTCGTAGTAATTTCGACTACCTGGGGATCTCGGAGGGGTGGCTGCTCCTGGCCTTACGAAATTGGGAATGGTAGGCCCCCGCCGTTTGCGGCGGGGGATCGCCTGCCACCGGTGGTTGTACCTGTTGCAGGCCGTCATTTTACCCACCATCGGTGGCGGATGAGGGCTGTTGCGACGCACGTCTTTCTGTCCCCCTTTTCCTTTTCTTTCTTCTCTTCTTCTTGTCCGCGCGAGACAGTGGAGGTGGCTCAGCTCAAGGCTGAACAGCGCAATTAACACAAGGACAAGAAAGGAGGACGAAACGCACAGCTACAGAGCCATTAGCAGGCCCGTGCATTTTCTTTTCCTTCTTCCTTCAATTGCAAAAACAACAACACAGACATTGCATAGCCCACGGACGCATCTTCGTTTCGCCTCAATGGGGCTGGTACAGGTAGGTCACCGCCGCTTGCGGCGGGGGCTAGCCTGCCACCGAATATTTACTCCCTTGATGGGGCTGGGACAGGCAGGTCACCGCCGCTTGCGGCGGGGGCTAGCCTGCCACCGAATTTTTATCTGTTGTAGGCCGTCATTGCACACCCGCCACCGCTTCGGTGGTGGACGACGGCTGTTGTTGCGGCGCGCGTCTTTCTCTCCCTCTTCCTTTTCTTTCTGCTCTATTTTCTCTTCTGTCTGCACGAGCCCCACCGGGGTGGTGCAGTGGTAAGACGCCCGACTACTGTGCCGGAGTACCTGGGTTCGAACCCGACCTCGGTGGCTGCGTTTCGATGGAGGAGAAACGAAGGGGCGTCCGTGTGCTGTGCGATGTCAGCGCACGTTAAAGATCCCAAGGTGGTCGAAATTACTCCGTAGCCCTCCACTACGGCTCCTCTTTCTGTCTTTCCACTTTCACTCCCACCTTTCTACATTACCTTACGGCGTGGTTGAGGTGTCCACTGAGGCAGTTACCGCGCCTTTCCCTTCCTATAAATGAATCAGTTGAATCTGTCTGCACGAGGCAGCGGAAGTGGCTCAGCTACAGAGCCAGTAGCAGGCCCGTGCATTTTCTTTTCCTTCTTCCTACAGCCACAACACACACGCACACACACGCACACACACACACACGCACACACACGCACACACACACACACACACACACACACACACACACACACACACACACACACACACACACACACACACACACACACACACACACACACACGCACACACACACACACACACACACACACACACACACACACACACACACACACACACACACACACACACACACACACACACACACACACACACACACACACACACACACACACACACACACACACACACACACACACACACACACACACACACACACACACACACACACACACACACACACACACACACACACACACACACACACACACACACACACACACACACACACACACACACACACGCCTCTACCGAAACTTAGTTAGAGCCATTTAAAGTGGTTTACAGGAAAGGAAATGCACAGTATCTTTCACTCTCGGAAGAGGAACTAGTTGGTACGGAATAATATGTGTTAAAGATAAAAAGTTGTCTGTAATAGCACATACATATCTTGCTCGAATCTTTGCTTCAATTCATCGAAAAACAAAAGCAGCTGACGAGCTGCGCTCAAATTTCGCGTTATGAAGTAACGTAATCGTCATCAACTTTTTGAACGGTGAAAAACAACAACAAATATGGTGGTACCTGAAAAGTGCTCTCGTCAAGGACGGATTTATGGGGCTCGCTGGGAGGGAGCTCTTGGCCTAGAGCTGTTCCTGTAATAGGCACCCTGCACGCGCTAGGCACCGCCACCGTCAAGGTTGCGTACAGCGCCCCATGCGGCCGGTTCCTCGTCCCTGTCATGAAGGCTCCCTCTGCGTCTCCGCAAGGATGTCGTCTGCTAGCGATGTACCACTGATTGTAGAGGCGGGAATTGGAGCTATTAATGGGGCTGAAAAATTGTTTCGACGTGCAAACATCAGAAAAGAAGCGAAGCTTTTTGAAGGAGGCCGTATGCATAACGTGAAAGAGATAATATCGTGTGATGAGGTCGAAGTAACAGCCTGGTTCGCTGCGTTTCCGATGGCGCACAAAAATTACCGCGCCATCGGAAACCACAAAATTTAAAGTAAGCAATATATTTATCTGCTAACGTTTTAGCATTTTCACTGTTTGGTTTCTAGGTTTATGCAAAGTACCAACCAGCCCGGATTACCGCTATATTCTTACAACTTGTGATGCCTATTATAGCGAGCGCAACAACCACTTGTACACTCTTTTATATGCTGAGAGGAAAACACTTAGGCTGTATGATGGTTGCCAGTCTTTTTTCGATTTGGAATTTCCCACAAAATGGCTGCTGCATATCTTGTATTTCACCGAGGGTACCCAAACCATGCCATCTTCGCTGCAGAGGTAAACATAAAAACAAATAAGCAGCATACTCTGTTACGCGCATTCAATGAACGATCTACGGCTCCTTTATCCAACGTCATGTATGTGCAGCATGCACGGCAGATACCAAGGAACGTCCGTTTTGCGCATTTTAAGTCTCAAATGCTTACTTCTACAGCATGATGTGTGTAAAAAAACGAAGCTTAAACTTACTTTTCGCGACGGACAAGGCGAATCCAACGTTGCAGAAGCTGATTCTCACAATGCCGCGTTGGGAAGCTGTAAAATTTTGTCCCAGAAGGCGAATTCATGTAAGTATTGCTGCAGCCTTCAACACAGTAGTATGTCCGGCTGTTTTTATGCGGCATTTGTGATTGAGCAAGAGGCGCAGAGCTCATTTGTGAAGACGCGCACAGCACGGCACAGCACTGCGGGCGCCGTCGTCTGCTCCAGCCTTCATTTCAGGGACACGCTCGCCGCCGCGAGTGTCGCGCATGTCGCTCTAGAGTTAGATGAGCAGTGTGCCTATTTGAACTAACTATAGTTCTTGACTTCCTTCCGGGACGCGATGGGGTTGGCATGATGCTCCTATGAAAAAAATGTTCTTCCTAGGAGAGAAAAGTAGCGACTCCCTCCTTTTGATATGTGTGCTCTGAATGCGGTAGAAATTGGTAGAGTGCTTTCAAAGAACGGACGTAGCTGGACGTCAATTGGAACTACAGAAAACACAATTATTTGTAGCAAGGGGGGAGAGAGGGGCGCAGAGCTGCGGAGGGCTATCTAAAAAAAACTGTGTTTGCAGTACAGACGCGTAAACCAGCAGATGGGAATAAAACCGAGTGTGCCTTTAGAGGCTCCTCTGAGGTGCCGCTTTTTTGCGTCTGGCAAGCAAAAGACCGGATGTGGCGGACGTATGGTGCTCACGCTAGATAGTCAGCTTCCGCGTCGATATATAGGGCGATAGTTTTATTTCCACGTCAACCAGAGGTACACCGTCTGCTTTGTCCTACGACATGGCATCTCAAGACAGAACGCTTCCAACCGAAGCATCACAAGGGTTTGGTCCTTGAGCGTTGCACCTCGGTGGAAGGAATTCTTCAGTGTAGATAGTGGAAGCATGTCTGAAAGTTGGTTAACACCGCCTGACATACTTAGAGATGCCTGAGCTTAGGCAGCGAGGATGAATAGTCCCGTAAATAACGAGTGCCATTAAAGGTGACATTAAGGGTGACATTAAATGTTTTGATGAAAAAGGTGACAAGTATTCAAATTCAAAGCGCAATCTTTTGAATAAAGTTGCATTACTCGTAGAAATAGCAAGGACGCTTCGGAGAGATCTCACTCGCTTTCTTCAACTTTTTACCACATGAGAGTCGCTGTGCACTTTTTCATCTTCGCCCAAAAGACGGCGTGCGTCATAAATGAAAGAGTTGTGGCTTCGAGCTGGGACAACCTCCCACTGCCATTTGTCTCACCCCTGGGACTACTTAGGAGAATTGCCCTCCTAGCAAAGAGGCCATTCATTACGCCTTCCGCAACAACGCTGCGTGTCGCTGGGCCATTCGCGCTGTATACCCGACGTGGGAACACGCAAGCTTACAAAGTATAACAAAAAAAGGGGGTAAAATACTCTGAAATGAATCATTCTTCTCGAGCGCTTTAGCAGGGATTCGGAATACAGTTTGCGCCATTTAAGAAACACCAGCAAAAAAAGTGAAATGAGAAGTGAGATGAACAATCCACTGGGCTAGCAAGCTTGAACGCGAAGCATTTGTAAAAGTTGTCTGTGCTCTCAATGTGAAACGATGTTCTTTATATGAGAGCCTCAGGAGGCGGCGGAAATTGTAACTATGGAAAGAAAAGAAGATAGAGTTAAAGAACACCCGAATTCTTGGGGGCCTGTCGGCGTTACCGTTACTCGGCGCAGTTTTACTTCCAGCATACGTTCACGACAATAAAGAAAACGAAACAATGCTCACACGGTAATAATTACGAACCAGTGATAACGGCGGGACGACATGCTTGAGAAGAAAAAAAGAAGAGAGAGAGAGAGAGAAAGAGAGAGAGAGAGAGAGAGAGGCCCGGGCTTGGTTCTGAGCGCTGTTCGCGCAACCAGAGCTTGGATGCGTTGACAGCGCCAATTAGAGTGTCGACACGCAAGGGGTCGGAGCCGATCGCTTCAGGGACAAATACTGTTCGTTCGTAATTGAGCGAACAAACGGCGCTAATTGGAAGAAATCCTCTTATTGTTTTTTGTTGTTTCAAAGAATAGAAAAACTGAGTAAAAAGAATGAATTGGAGAGAAAGGGAAGCTTGGGACATTTACCTCTGAGAATTGCGTGGTTGCAGTTGAAAACTGGCGGTACCGTTTTTTTTTTTTTTGGAAAGTGTTTTGTTAGGAGTGAAATTCTCTATCGTATTAAGGGAGCGCTTTAGAGGTCGATATACGAAGCCATATAAGTACTCACTACGATATAATGTTGAGGAATTGCTGTAAATAGACTGACAAAATAAAAAAAGAGAAAACTTTTGGGACACAGTTCCACCCCTGAGCGTGCGAAGCGAATGCGTTAAAGGCTCCAGTCTTCAAATCCCCTTACGGATCCTCATTCGCGCACATGCACTTTGCTACTCACCCCTCAAATGAGCGGCCCGAGGTGACAGCCCCTGCTGTTTAGTCTGAACGCTATCGCGTTAAAATAGGTTGTTTGGTTTGTGAGGTTTAACGTGCCAAATTAAAGCAACTCAGGCTATGAGAGACGCCGTAGTGGAGGACTCCGGAAATTTCGACCACTTGGGGTTCTTACCGTGCACTGATATCGCACAGACATCGCCTTGCTTTTCGCCTCCACCGAAACACGGCCTCCACGGCCGGGATACAATCCTGCGTCCTTGTGTACAGTATTCGAGTGCCCTAAACACTGGATGTGTGTGATGAGAGGCTAGTTGGTAAGGCATTCCCAAGACAAAACTACGCAGGAGACAGGACACAGAAAAGACGCAGACAGGACGAGCGTTTACTTCATGAGATTTACCATTGGCGCCTTAGGGCACCTAAATAAATAAATAAATAAATAAATAAATAAATAAATAAATAAATAAATAAATAAATAAATAAATAAATAAATAAATAAATAAATAAATAAATAAATAAATAAATAAATAAATAAATAAATAAATAAATAAATAAATAAATAAATAAATAAATAAATAAATAAATAAATAAATTTTCTTCATTCAGGGATGATAAAATACGGACTGGTATGCTTATCGCCCAGCTTAAAGGCCCCAGAAAAGGCTATAATAAAAGGATAAGCGAAAGCCTTCCTTAACCGTTTCCTAATAACGCACTTTCAGTTTACCCCGCCGGGGTGGCGCAGTGGTTACGGCGCTCGACTACTGTTCCCAAGGACGCGGGATCGAATCCCGGCCTCGGCGGCCACTTTTCGATGGAGGCGAAAAGCAAGGCGCCCGTGTGCTGTGCGATGTCAGTGCACGTTAAAGAACCCCAGGCGGTTGAAATTTCCGGAGTCCCCCACTACGGCGTCTCTCATAGCCTGAGTTGCTTTGGGACGTTAAACCCCACAAACCAACCAACCACTTTCAGTTTGGATTTTGTACTCCAGCAGGGGCATGGTGGTTATTGCAATTGGCTGCTCGATCACTAAGATGGGCAGTCCGGGTTCGTCTCTAAAGTGCGTTCGACAACAAACCCACTTGGGAGACGCAGCCGAGATACGGTTCTATGAGGCGTGAATTGCACCTAATAGCTGGTGATGTGTGTGTGTGTGTGTGTGTGTGTGTGTGTGTGTGTGTGTGTGCTTGCCAGCTGGCGCCATCTGTCGCATGCGCCTATCACGATTGGGCATGCGTAGCTGTGACCTGCGGCTCGTTTTCAACTAGTGATATTTTGCACAAGTTAAGAAACTCCGCTTCAGAAAGTGACTAGCTTTTGTTTGCATTTTCCGGGTATCTATGAATTGTTGCGTCATCTAGAAGCGGTCAACAGAAGCTTTTTGCAATTGTTGTTATTGTCTTTTGGAAATTACTTATTTATTTCTTATTTTCCATCTTAATCGACTCTACAGCTGTTATCTCTAAGAATTTTTGCTGCTGCAAGACTTCAACTAATTTTATTTTTCATGTGTTGCACATTTATCAACAATCTGAATGTTTGCAACTTAGACGCAGTTTCATTTAATGGCCACGGGCGCCGCTACTATCCTTATACACTCGAATTTTGACCACTCAAAACCGCTGTTTTTTGTTACATGGTTCCCATGGGAAGTTTCCCAACTAGTAGTATTAGAGAGCTCTGTTTTCAACTAGCGAAGGAGCGTGTATGCGTAGAGCCGTCGTGTGAAAAAGGCGGACAGCCTGAAAAATTCGCCTTTTCACGAAAGCGCGTGATTACTGCGCCAATTTTCTGTTGATACTGAACCGTATTTTGACGGAAGGTATATATATTGCGAGATGCCTACTAACAGAAATAGGCTCTTTACAGCGACAGAAAAAGTGACAAAAATAACATAAAACGAATAAAAATAGCAAAATATCGATTACAACAGTAAAGACGATGACACTGAATGATAGAACCAACTAACAGTCAAAAGGTGCTAGAGTTCCAGTGAACAGAGCAGCTAGTTCCACCTGAAAGAGTTAAATTCCGGATGAAATACGTCAGCATAACATTGTGCCGTGGCGAATACATCATTGTCTCACTGGGGCTTAGTTTTATCGGCGACACATTAAACACTCGGTTTTGTCTCACAGACTGTCCAGGCACCCGGAGCTTGGCGTGTCCGGAAGGCCCCCGGAGTTACAGGCGTGTCCGGAAAGCAATGCAAATATTTTTTTTTCCGGTGCTGTAGCCGAGCCTGCCGCACTCAGATTGGTTGTTTTAGGCGAGGAGGACTTTCAACTTTTCATTCCTGCCAAGTGCAGATTGCTCTAAGCCTCTAGGAGCGCCATGATCGATGTTTCCGTCCGCCTACTTATAGTGCCCTAGTCACGATGTGTGATGGCATCCTTACGTGAACAACAGTACGCGATCAAGTTCTGTGATAAACTCAATAAGAGTCTTGCCGACACCTATCAAATGATTCAGCAAGTATTATACGGGAGATCTGCTTTGTCCTATTCTCATAGCCCCCCGAAGCGTCAAAGTTCCGAGTGGCACACCTCAGAGCTTCAAGACATCAACGATGAGCCAGTCGAAATGAAAACAATGCAAACATGGTCTTTTTTGACGCCAAGGGTGTAGTAGCCAACGAATCTGTACCCCAAAAACAGGCAATCAACGCTGTCTACCAGGTGGATGTGTTAGAGAGACTGAGAAAAGGAATCCTTCGAGCGGGAAAGAAAATCGCCGATACCTGGGAGTTCCATCACGACAGCGTTCCCAGCTACTCTTCTCTGCGCATACGGGAGTTTCTGGCCAAGCACAAATTGGTGACGCTGTCCCAGCTTGAACTCTTCTGAACCTCCTCCGAGTCCTGAACTGGCTCCGGCAGACTTCTTCCTGTTCCCTAGAATCGACAGCGCCGTGAAAGGAGATTGTGTTTTGGACATGAAAGGGATCCAAAGCGCCGTGATAAAGGCTGGGACTCCTGCCGATGCCTTCCAGGACGCGCACAATGCATGGCCGAGTCGCTGGCAAAATTTTCTAGATGCCCAAGAGGACTAATTTAAAGAATTTTAAATGTTTGTAACGATACCTTGAATAACTTATTTTGTACCAGTAAATTTATTTGCATTACTTTCCGGACAGACCCAGTATGCTGGGTGCATGCAGTCAGGTGGAATGGATAAAGGGAAGAGCGGAAAAAAATGTTTTCTGAAAAGGAAAGGCCTCAGTTCCTGGGCCACTCTGGGAAGCCCCATTCCAGGGTTCGCAGAGGGAGGTATTCTCATTTTGAACCATGTATTTTGTGGTCTTTTTAGTCGACAAAATCAGCGTGATCTTGCTTTTTCCGGTATAAAATTTCTCAATTGGAAGAGGTAAGGGGGTTAAAGGCGACCCTTCCCCCTCTTTAAATCCAACCCTGAGTATTCTAGGGGACAAATGTATATGGCTATGCGGTGAAAGGTGTACAGTCGAAACACATAATTTTACTCCGCAGCAGAATATAGTCCCTTGAAAATATTTACAGAATGTTACAATAACTAACTTTATTATTCCATGAACATTACTCTACAGTACTAGCCAATACACAGCAAGTAAAACAAGCGGCGAGCATGCCTGTCTTCAAACTCATGAAGCGAGGGAGAGCATGCAAGAGAAGCGCGATCTCCCTCAAGACCAGCAGTGAGTTTGCGTCTGCCCCATTACTGTAGCCCTGTCTCCCAGGCGATTTCAGACTCTTGATTAGTTCAGAATTTACGTTGAAATAGGCCTTCATTTGCGTAAAAGAACATATTTTTTGAATTTGTCTGTGCGGTCACTATAGAGTTATTGTCAATACAAAAGTGAAACTGAATCCGTAACTGAAGCTAGGTATGCGGGAACTACCTCGCGTAGTAACCCTGCAAGGAAAGCTACGATATATAGAGACATGTCGGAAAATTTTCCACTTTATGTGCCAGCTTAAAAAGCGTCCCTCACATTCCACGTAGCAGGAACGACATGGTAGTCAACTACATAAAATGTTTCAAAGCAACCGCGCGCTTCTTCCATGTCGTAAATTTTGGAAGGAGACATAGCCTATCTACCGGCTTCAGTTGAAGGAATAATTAAGAAGCGTGCCATGACGGCATTTTCTGCCCAACATTTAGTTTACGTTATTTATCTCCACCCGTGATTTATATATTCAGTGGGAGATTGGTGTATGTGGGTAATCGTCAGCACCTCCACATCTACCTTGAAATGCCTTGACAGCACGGCTTCAATGCACCCCCCCCCCCCCTTTTTTTTCTTTTTTTTTGTAAGCTGGTATAAGAAGTTATCGAAAAAAATCCCCAGGCTGCTAGAAATCAGCGTACTAATGTGTTCCATTGGATACTCGGGCACTGCCTATACTGTGTCTGCCCCGATGCTTCGCAGAATACAGTGAAGCGTCGGGGCAGATACGGTAGCTAGGGAAGCCTGTGCCAATACTCTCACTTCTGGTCTTCCGCTCTCGCGATGTGCATTGCGCCACATTTTCAAGTCCTCGAGAATCGAAATGAGCCAAAAAATGTGGCTAGAGCCACTTTATAGAGGCACTAACCTATATTTCACCGAGAATTTCCTGCAGTTAATTATTCCATTATTCCTGAAAAGAAATTTGAAAGTCATTTTGAACGCGCGCTATTTACCAGGGTGCCTGAATTGCCGATTGTCCAAGCCTCCATTTCTGTTTTTGCAGCAGTCATCATCGTTTCTCTCGACCCTCTATATTTCATTTTTCAATGGTTTTGATGCTGTCGACGGGCACGGCTCATTCGAAGCAAGTGGTTGTCGGTCTACAGCATTATTCTTGTCAATCTACAAAAGTTATGTGGAAGAAGTATCATCACGCGGTGGGTTCATTTCTTGCTGAGCACTCAGAAAAGTTACGCTGTACGCTTTACGCCTGACTGTTACCCTTGATGTCCAGTGACTGTGGTATAGAATAAAAGGTAAAGGAATAAAGCAAACAGGAAAATTTGGCCTTTTGTGTTCGCCGGTGGTCAGGACAAATGAAGCGAGGCAGGCTTGCGACTTTTCCGCACGACAGAACCAAGTTTCAACAATTACCACGCCAGTTGCGCATTTATTTGTGAATGTTCTGCTGATGAAGCAAGCCTTCGGCATAACTCGGAAGGATATAAAGGATGAAAAAGGAATATATATTGATGGAGGGATACTGCTTTAACATGTCTCTCTATAAATAGGAAGGCTAAGATGAGTGCGTCATCGCAGTTACTGAGAAACTCCTGAACAAAATTCTTGATATTTGGCAGAGCGGCTGTGGCTCTCGGCTGTTGCAAGAGGTCACAAGTTGAATACCTTGCGTATATGACCACGTTTAGATAAAGGGTAAACAATAGGACCCGCGTGTACTGAGATTTCCACTAGCGTAAGAATTTCTGAGTAAGCTGAAATGACTTGGTATTGACATTTTTATATAACCAGTTTTTCTATGCTATTGTTGTTAAAATCATTGTTTTCTGAAGTTCCGCAAGCTGAGGCTTCCACAGGAAGGCTTTCAACACAGGCGTTGCTCAGAGCAGCGCTTACCGGCGGCTGAAAAAATTGCTTTCTTTCTTGTATTTGTTGCAGCCAATATCCCAGAGTATTTTCTATATTTATATTTTAAGCAATGAAAAACGCCTCATTAATATCCGCAATTTGAAGACAAAATGCATTCGAGCATGAACTCTCTTTGTTCCTTCGCGAGCATTGGAAATATGAATGCTGAAAAGATATATAGGACATCGAACAGTACTTCAACAAGGCTTGCGTTTCTATCTCGAAATACTGCAGCTAACAGCTTTTTCGCGTCCGCAGCGCTGGAACAAGCTTGTTATTAACTGAAGTGTTTCGTTCGTTAAACTGATCCATCTTCCGACGCAAATCGTTGCCCGTAGCGGAACAAACCTTGTGGGGGTGTGAGAGGAAGGAGGCCGAGCTTAGAATTAATTTCATTTATTACTTGGCTAGTCCAGTCCAGAATTTGAAATTCGCCTCTGATGAATTGTGCAGTAATGACTTTTGTTCTCTTTTCTTTGTTCTCTTTTCATGCATCCAAGAAGAAGACCCCGTCTTGATGCTGACTTGCTTGGCAAGTCCAGTTTGGCATGCTGCATTGGGCCCCACAACTGGTCCCGCTTTTCATCGCCACAACCCTGCTGCCTTCGGTCATGAGCGTCACAATGTTAGTACTCCCCAACACCTAATCATTTTTACTCAGTGTTCAAAAATAAACAATGAAATTCAGAACTAGAAGAGACCTTGTGAGGTGCCGTCATCTTCTTTGACAATGAATACAGGTCTTTTTGTATCCCAGTGCAATAAAAATGAAGCTGTCTTCACATTTAGAAAGCAGGCTTAAAGTATGACTCAATATCGCGCCACGTGAATTCACGGAAGGCTTGAGTAACTCGGGCAAGAATTGACTGAACGCTGAGAGTGGTCGCAACTTCAGTAACTACTCTCTTTCGATCACGTTCAACGTGATGTTGGAGATAACACAGGACGTTCCACGTCCGCTACTAAGGCTGAAGATGGTGCTGGTGAGCACTCAAGGTTGTTTACAGGCAGTATCAATACCCCAATAATGTAGAAGATTGGACAGCCGCCGGTGTAGTTCAGTTGGTAAGAGCACCGGACGCGATATTCGGAGGTCGTGGGTCCGGTTCCCACCATCGGTGCATTGTTTTTCCTTTAACTTTGTATTTAATTATTTTACACAGTGAAAACTAATTACAGTACTAATTCAGGCCTATAGAAAAAATAAAAAAAAATCGACTCGATTTCCTTGGTTTCGCCAACTGTTGGGTTCTTTCGTTTACACATTTTAAGCCGTTTCGTTAACTGGATATTGAACTTTTTGAGGTTGGTTATTCGATATTCTCAAGAATTACTAGCATCTGAATTGCTGGGCTGCCTAAAGAAAATAAGCATTTCACTAGTACAATTGTTCGAAAAATTTAGTCAACTGCCCAATTTAAACGTGTAGAGTAACAATGTTTTCGTGTTTTCAAGTCCCTCTACCAGGAAAGTATATTTCTGGGTGACCTCCCTTCCCTCTAGTTGCAGAGGATATAACGTTAGTTGGTTTAAATTCCCTTAAAAGCCGGGGGAAGTTCACTGCACATTCATCTTTTGAAAAAGAACGAACGTTCCTTGAACGGAATAATAGATATCGTAAAACAATTCTTAAGCTACCAAAGGCTTATTTTAGAGTGTTACTGGGTGTCATTCTGCAGGTTCCTGTTTTAGTTGCAGCAGTTTATTTGCTTTGAACTAAACAAAACTTTCACCTAAATCACCTCTTAAAGGAATTAGAACTTCAAGTTTCCGCTCTTGCCACGTACTCCTGCGGCATCGAGCAGTGCAAATGGCAGTTATCACGCGTCTTAAGAAGATACTACTTTCCATATTATGTCTGGTAATGGGCTCCTGAGTATGAAATTTGAGTTACCGGAACTAAAGGAAACGCTTGCCCGAGCACACTTAAGGTAAAATCATGGAGCAGTGCAGCGACACGTGCATTTCTGCCCATTTTTCTGTTAGAAAGAGGTTTCCACAGAAGTGTACACTCGAGTTTCAAGCATTATATAGCACGTGTAACTCTAAAGCGAAACGCGTAAACGAATATCAGATGGATCAAGTAAGGCGCACTGAGAAACTATGACCGCTAATAGAAGTCGTACTAGCATTTCATATTGTTTATACGTATGCCCCATAAATATGGTTTATAAACGTTGGGCGCAAACCTGAGCGTAGTACAAGAAACCGACAGGATATTTTATACTCGTTGCTAAATACATTCTGCGAAGGCTAGCAGATTAGAAGGGAGAGCTCTTAGACGCCAAGAACGTAACAAACAAAAAAAGACTGAAGCTTCGCCAACAAGGGCCACGTACCATCGCATGCAAAAGAAGCCCTTCAAGTGGTTTTCCCGGGAGCTGAAAAGAAGTGCCTCGGAGCAAATAAATAATCCAGTAGAGCTAACCTCTTAGTTTAGGCATGTTACGGGCTAGTAAGGGTAAACATGCCGGAGTGCACTACATGCACGCCAGCGCCAAACACTGCCGCGAGTAAATGCAACCACGTAGGCTTTCATCGCGTGTTTATCTATAGCCGACAGCTAACTAAAGCTCACATACAAGGTTGACTACTTCTTAGAGGCCTCAATAAGGGGTCCTTACTTCTCCCGCAAGGCTGTTGCTCTGATACGCATTTTGTCTTCGGCTGTTGGTGATCATCGACTGTATTAGTTAGGTCAAGCTTCCCTTGGTTGGCAGTAAATGTTAATTGACACTGCGTTCATTAACGTCAGAGGTTCGAAAGGTGCGACCTATGTAATAAGGATTCTTTTTCGCGCAGGGCTTACAGTGCCGGGAGATCTAACAAGCAGAACAACAAGAATGTGTCATTACTGTTGGACAGTCTCTTACAAGGTTACAACCACCACGTGAGGCCTGGAAGAGTCGGTGAGTCTCTTAGCCTTTGATGACAGAATGCGATGGCAGGGTCGAGAGTGAATACAAAATAAATTAAAAGATGTAGCGTAACTGTGAAAAGGATAACCGGTGGTGCGAAAGAGTCTCGTTTCATGAAGGCTTGCTGAGGATGCTGTAGCACTTGTTATGTTATGAAGGAGCACTGAACGAGGGTAAATGGGGTACGCCTCAGTTCTCAGGTCGAGCCAACGTTTCGACAAGTGGACTTGTCTTCGTTTCGACAAGTCCATTTGTCGAAATTTTAGCTCGACCTGCGAACTGAGGCTTACCCCATTTACCCTTGTTAGCGCTCCTTCATACCGTGTAAACCATCTTCCTCTCGTTCTACCTATATACGAGATGTGATAGAAAAGAAACGAGACTAAGTGAGTAGCTTGAAAAAAAGAGTAGAATTGTAATGATTGAGTGGATTCCCAGTGGTCAGGCTGTTAATCAACACTACTACATTGAAGTACTAAAAAGACGTTGTGAAAAAATTAGGCAAAAAAAAAAAAGGTCACTGTTGTGGAATGATGGATGGCTGTTGCACCAGGACAATGCACCCGCTCACAGGGCCCGATCTGTCAAGCAGTTTCTGACAGCAAAAACATTACTGCGGTGGAGCATCCTCCTTATTCCCCTGATTTGGCGCCATGTGACTTTTTTGTATTTCCTAAAGTTGAATCTTGCTTAAAGGAAACCCATTTTACCTACGTTTAAGATGTTCAGGCAAAAACGGAGAATCTCCCGAGGTGCCTTCGAAAAACCTCGTTCCAGAACTGTTACCAGCAGTCTCAACATCGAATGCAGAAGTGTGTGAATGCGGAAGGCGACTACTTTGAAGGTGATAATGTCAAAGATAACTGATTCTGTAAGTACAATAATTCAGCCTCGTTGTTTTTTTTTGTTTTTTTTTGTTTTTTTTTTGACACCTCGTATTCTATGCATTTATAGTTTACAAACGGGAAAATAAGGATTAGAACGAAGTGGCTGATTAGTACCTAATGCCATAATTAAAATAATGAAACATACAAACATATTAAAATTAAAATTAGAATATTTTGCGCTTAGTCACATTAACACGCAGGAGTTATCCCTTGGCGATAGCTGAGAAAATATTTTTACTGGGTTAAACATATTTAGAGAAAATCCTAGCAGTAGAGACGGAATTTTGAAATGAATTGTTAAGAATGCATTCCCTTAGAAGGCAGAGGAAATACATACAGTTCGAAAAAGGGAAGGTAATATGAACAAAGAAAAGGGCCTTAAAGACTCTTTTCTTTGTTTATATTATCCTATGAGACCGGTCGATGTAATGGGTTGATAAGCTAAGAAAAATGAGGTTTATGGTAGTACCTTCTCTAAACACGTTCAAATTATATCATTCCCGCTTCGGGCTTGTGATCAACTAATCCAGTGCTTTCGATTTATTAGGGGCTATATATAATTTGGATCAGAGGTCGGCTTTCTTCGTCAGAGTCGCTACCGGCTTCAAAGCATTCTTTGTCGTACGAATAATTATTTACGCTGCTTAGTCTTTGCAACCGCATGGCTGCAGTGACCAGAGAATTCGTTATCGTTGTGTCGTTTTCAGGAGTGCCTTAAATATTGGCAGCGAAACTAAAAAAATGGAGATATGTTTATAGGCGTGAGCTTCCTAGCACTGCTTTAATTTTATCTTATCATTTCCCTATCGACTTCTGAGCTAACGTGATGTTCACGGGGAACCTGAGCCTGTGAAAATGGGTGAAAAGGACTAGGAAGTCTTGTTCCTAAGGGCCTGTGAAAATGGGTGAAAAGGACTAGGATGTGAAAAACGAATAGTTACATCACGCAGGTCTTGTTCCTAAGGACAAACGCACAATCCACGGTACACTACGCAAGCTCACCATTAGAAGTAGTCAGGCCCGATCCCAGTGAATAAAGTGAAAGGAACTGCGTGCGTGTTAACCCTTCCGCCACGAAGCTTGCGCTATACTTACACGTAAATCACGGAGCAATTCCTTAACCTCCTTTTTTTATGACCTTTCTGGTCCTCAGGGTGCAGTATAGCGGCATTATGTGGTACGAAAGAAGTTTCGCTTGTGTTGTACGTCACTGCTGCAGCCCTGTCGTAAATGTTTTGAGCTTCGTTCGCGCAGGCGCAACATCTGTGTGTCGTGGTTTATTTGGAAGCTACAGAAAAGTGTAATATGTAATAATAAAAAAAAGAGCTTAGCTGCTCTTCCGGCGCGCTTGATTTTTGCTCTTGCCTTGGGAAAAGATGCATGCCTGCTGTGCAAGCCTTCCAGGGAAGTTATTTCAGAAGCAACGTCGCACCGTAAACCATCCGAGCCGTTAGAAGAGGTGGAAAGAGACGCTGAAGACCGGTCATTTTTCTGAGAATGACAAATACTGCGCGCGCTTAGAAATCGCCGGCGGCGAGGTCGCTTCTTTATTTGAGCGAAGTTCTGCTATCGTGGAAGTGAAGAGAAATACACCTGCAAAAATGTCTCGTTGTAAGTTGTCAGCTGCTTTATTGGGGACGATACGGCTAGCCAGATGAGCGGGAGCGTGGCTAGTGTTGGCTGTGCATGCGTTCAGAGATGATGGAAGAAAGCATTTTTCATACAAAAAATAAGGACTGCCTTCGGACGACTCTGTCCCTCTACGTAGAGCCAGAAAGTAAAAAAAAAAGAAAGGTAGTCTAAAAAACAAGCGTACATTAAATTTAGATTAAAGGACGCGGTTGGCTTCAAAATATGCGAGGATATACACGTTTATGTGTGAAAAGTTTTAACGCGGCCAACCCTTGACCTGGCAGAGGCTGGGGAGCCCATATTAGGCAAAGTCCTGTTCCACGTGGTGGCATCCAAAATCGGGCTTCCGAATTTATTCAACACATTATTGGGGTCATCTTCGGCAGGAAAGCCGATGTGGGGAACAGCTGCTGCGGGATCAAACGTCGTCAGACTGCCGCTTGGAAGCTTTTGCCGTCCGTGGAGGAATTTTCGAGCTTTTCGCATTGCTTTATCGCTGCTCAAAGCTGATTCGTTCCATCTCGAGGGAGACCTTAAAATATTGCAGCTTTTCCTCGACTATAATGGTAAATCTTCATGTAAACTTTAGGCTGTTTGGCTTCGCTTTCTTACTCATTATAGTTGAGTGGAACGCTGTTGTCTCACTTTAGAACGGTAAGAAACTTTCTGTTCTTAAACAAAGTATTCGCACTGCAGAATTAAGGGTGTGCGAATATTCAAAAATTTACAATGGGGAATTGAATATTTACCTACTCGATTCGCGAACGAACCAAATATGCGTATGTTCACAATTACCCAAACTGATCGAATTTATTATCGGAGTCTTGAGCAGTTTCTGAATAACTCGCAAAATTTGAGTGAGACACGTTGTAGTTTTCTCTGTCTGCTATTTCCAAAAATTCTGAGCACGAATACAACATTCCCTAATGCGAAATTTCAGCAGAGCTCATTGGCTGTTTTTCACCAACCCAAAGAGGACGAGAGAGCAGAGCACGGTAGCAGGAAGTCAGAGAGAGAGTGAAAGAGAGATTAGATAGATAAAGATATGTATAGATAGAGAGAGAAAGAGAGATAGAGATATATTAGATAGATAGATAGAGAGATATATATTAGATAGATAGATAGATAGATAGATAGATAGATAGATAGATAGATAGATAGATAGATAGATAGATAGATAGATAGATGGATGGATAGATCCATAGATAAATAGATAGAAATAGAGAGAGGTAGACAGACCGATAAGCATATAAATAAATAAGTAAATAAATAAATAAATAAATAAATAAATAAATAAATAAATAAATAAATAAATAAATAAATAAATAAATAAATAAATAAATAAATAAATAAATAAATTGGTTCACTGGAAGGGAAAGGCGCGGTAACTGTCTCACTTGTTTTCCGTGGACACCGCAACCGCGCCGTAAGGGAAGGGAGGAAGGTGGGAGTGAAAGTGTAAAGAGAGAAAGAGGAGCCGTAGTGGAGGGCTTCGGAGTAATTTCGACAACCTGGGAATCTTTAACGTGCGCTGACATCGCACAGCTCACGGACGCCTCTTCGTTTCACCTCCATCGATATATATATATATATATATATATATATATATATATATATATAGAGAGAGAGAGAGAGAGAGAGAGAGAGAGAGAGAGAGAGTTTAAGCCGTATGGTGATGCCGGCTTCGGTGAGGCCCGCATTCCTGCCCGGCGGGCCGTCTCGCGTGTCCGATGAGTGAGCGGCGCGCAGCTCGTGACTGTTTTCTCTTCTGATAGAGATTATATTTGGTTCGTGACTCTATTGCGGCTCGTGACTGTCTCAACAGCAGAACGGGCGCGTAAGAGCTGGGCTCTAAATGATGATCATGACAATCCTGCATACCATGCTGGCGCGATAAGTTTGCGTGGAATGGACGGATGGAAATCGGCACACAATGCATTCAAGTAGGGGAATATACAGTGAATCCAGGGTACAACGAGGGAAAAAAGATGGCCACTATGAAAGAGCAATGAACAAGGTTAGAGTGAGTGAGCAGTCATTAATAACGAATGGAGTTGGCTCGAAGGCCTTTTCAAGGAAGAGGGGTAGTAGGGTCAGGGAGGTCACATTTCGCAGAGTCAACGTTTATAATCTATATATTGTAATATAATAATAATAATAATAATAATAATAATAATAATAATAATAATAATAATAATAATAATAATAATAATAATAATAATAATAATAATAATAATAATAATAATAATAGTAATAATAATAATAATAATAATAATAATAATAATAATAATAATAATAATAATAATAATAATAATAATAATAATAATAATAATAATAATAATAATAATAATAATAATAATAATCAAATCTGGAGGACGCTTAAGCTTCGCCATCAAGAGTGGAACGCGATAGCGTTATTGCACCTCGTTCGCACCGCCCACTCATTCGCTCGGTATGCTTTTGAGTCACACAAAGACATAGTTTTCATACTCAACACTTCTAAGTGCACTGTACAACTTTTTTCTAATTATTTGTTCAAACAAGTGCTTCCACAATCTACATGAGCGAAGATAGTGATCTAAAGAAAGGCGCTTGATTCTACAACCCGTGAGGGTGCACGGCGAAACGTCAAGGGCGAGTGGCGCGCCACGTGTCGGGGCAGCGCCGCACATTGCGAGGAGGGGTTCTTCTGTGTTTGCCGCAAGATGGTTCTGCATGTGCGCAGAGCGCAGAAGAAATGTAGCGGAAACGTACTTCGCTATTCGTATAACTGCGACTTCTGTAAGTAACATGCTCATAATTACCAATATACACCGCAGTATAACGTTCTACGGCACGTTTCTAAGGCAACACCGCATTCACTAGAAGCGCCTTTGTATCGCTTTCAAGCATCGAACTCGTGGCTGAGTGGATTCTGCTTCCGGCCACGCCAGTGAACGGACGCAGGATGCAGGGCTCCTCAGGAGCGGCTTCAGCGGCCATGTCAGGCCGCGGTAACAGGACTGCGGAACAGGACAATACTTACCAGGTTGTTTTGCCTGCACTGCCAACAGGTCGGTTTGTTTTGAATACCGTTTTTTTGCATGCCGATATCAGGGCCCGCCCGTACCGGGTGGAAGATTTCCGGGATGCTTTGGCGCAACACTTGCTAATCCCCGACGTTATCGCAATGGGGGCGTATCGGATGAGCCACGTCTGGGCCGTCACTCTCAAAGATACTGAAGCGGTGAACAAGATTGTAAGTGTAGGTGAGCTGTGTGTAAAAAACGGTCGCTGCTTGGTGATTGACCCGGCGAGCCAGGACGTGCGACTCAAACTTCACTGGCTGCTACACAACGTGCCAGACGAGGATGTTCGTGCTGCATTTGCGCCGTACGGAAAGGTGTCGGAGGTTTCCCGGGAGCGCTGGCGTGTTAAAGGTATGCTAGAAAAGGGCTCCACCACTAGACTCGTCACGCTGAAGCTGAAAGCTGGCTTGAAGCTCGACGACCTTCCACATCAGTTGAATGTTAGCGGCGAGCTGGCGCTAGTAATTGTGCCAGGCAGACCCCCGTTTTGCCTACGCTGCCGGAGTACGGGTCACATCCGCGAAGAGTGCCGGGTTCCTCGCTGCGGAACCTGTCGACGGTTCGGGCATGAAGACAGCCAGTGTGCACGAACCTACGCTAGCATTGCCGGGCCTGGGACCAGCGAAGACTCGTCCGAGTTAATTATGGACGAGGCGGATGCGGAGGAGGCTGCTGACATTAGAGGTCAGTCAACGAAACAGGACGCGCCTTCCATGACGGTTTTAAAGAAGAATAAGGTGACGGTCTCTAATGAACAGAATGAAACTCTGCATGTCTTGAACGTTCCATCCCAGGACCATGAAAGCGCGTCAAAGGAAGCGTCAGAAGACGTAATCAAATTTTCTGATGCTGAGGACCATCTCAGTACTGAGAATTCCTGTACTGATGCCATGGAGGTTGGGCCGGAGACAGCAGCCTTAATTGCCGCGAAACGTCCGCACGAAGAAAGCGTCGAGGAGACTCAGCTGCCAGGCGGTGTTTGTGGTGAGCCGCCTCCGAAAACTGCGGGCATCCGAAGAGCAACTTTGCGACCGAAGCCGAACTTCTCGGCCGACACGCGGCAGGCGGGGAAACCGCCTCCGTAGTTTCGTGGTGTCCTGAACGATTTGTGGGTCGGCTGCCTACCGACCAGCGTCAGGAACATTCTGCAACCAAGAGGGGCGTGGGTGAAAAAAAAAAAAATGAAAGACGGTGCTCGGACTTCGTTTGAATGCATCCCGATGTTCTGCTGGGAGGACATTGCATGCACACATACGCCGCTGTTCTTCAGAAGCGGAGGCCACGCAACCATGAAGGTAGGCACCATGCTGGTACGGGCGTCTCTTTCTAATTCATGACTCTTAAGCTTAATTTGCCGTTACACGTAGCTACTTTGAATGTCAGAGGGCTGGGAGCGAGAAGGCGACAATGCCAGCTCAGTCGCCTCCTTTTGGATAAGGATATAGATATAGCAGCTGTGCAAGAGTCAAAGATTGAGAGCCAAGAAAGCACTGACCGTATGGTGGCTTCTTTTCAAGCAAACTTTTATGTGTGTGTATGCCATTCTGTTGGTGTATCGGGTGGATGCCTTTTATTTATACGTAACACGCTGGGAGTAAGCGTAGAGTCCGTTTTTGCCTGTCCAAGTGGTCGGCTTTTGGTTACTGATTTTACCTACTGTAATTTATGCTGGCGTGTTGTGTGTGTGTATGCTCCCAATTCAAAATGCGAACGTGAATCGTTTTTTGAGTCTATTGAATTGTGGCTGAAGACTGACAAAATCTTGCTTGTACTTGGTGACTACAACTGTGTGTGCTCAGCTGTGGACCGAGCGGCGAAGCGTAAACCTCGAACAGACAGAAGCTCCGACCCGTTGAATGCACTTGTGCATGAGTATGGCCTTGAGGATGTTGGCAGTGTGTTCTCCACTGGAAACCAGCCAGAGTTCACGCACTTTCAGCGAGATAGCCATGCTAGATTGGACAGGGTGTATGCCTCGGTTGATCTTGTTTCCCTATGTACTGCATATGAGGTCAAACCTGTGTCTTTCAGCGATCATTGTCTCGTGAGTGCAGTGTTTGGTAGGAAAGGAAAGATATCGCGCTTTAACTGGCACCTATGGAAACTGAATGCCAAGGTTCTCGCCGATGAAGAGTTCCTTATGGAAGTTAAGACCGAGTTTGAAAATCGTCTTGCTATGCGACCAGTAAGTTTTGCAGCGGAATGGGACAGCTTCAAAGAGTGGGTCAAATTGAAATCCACAGAAAAGAGCAGTAAAGTGCGGCATAAAGAGAAAGAAAAAGAAAAAGAACTGAATGAACAACTCCAGTTTCTTTTGAGCATGGAAAGTTCAGTGCCAGGGCATTTCGCCAGTAAAATACGAGAGATAAAAAGTGAGTTGGAAACAATCGACAGTGAAAGATACACAGCGGCTGTTATACGTGCAAGGGCTGAAAAACTTTGGGCTGGAGAAGTACCGACAAAACGAGCGCTAGCAGACGAGAAAAAATAGCCTGCCAGAAGGAAATAAGGAGTATAAGATATGCCGGCCATATCACTGAGGATGCTAAAGATATTCAGCGTGCGGTAACAGAGCACTTCGAAGAACTGCTTAGCGCTAAGCTTGAGACTGTAGGCGGCTTTCGAACAGATTTTCTAAGACTGATGCCTGCACTGGATGACGAAAGTAAAGCGCGCCTAGAAACACCGGTAACGTTGCAGGAGATACTATCTGCAATAGATGACCTGACACCTGGGAAGGCCCCTGGGCCGGATGGTCTAAGCGCCGCATTCTTTAAAACTTTTCAGCAGTATGCGGCTCAGTTTATGCTGGATGTAATCACTGAAGCTTATGAACGTAACACTGTTCCATTGACTTTCTCTACATCGCACATTGTTCTAATACCCAAGACAGATGATCGGAGAAACGACAGTTGGTGGGGTCATATCGACCGATAAGCCTCACCAATGTTGACTATAAGGTGTACATGAAGGTTTTAGCAAAAAGACTGCAAAGCGTAATAAAAACATTGGTTGGGCCTCATCAAACGTGAGGCATCAAGGGTCGATCCATTGCCACGAATATACATGTCGCAAGAACCGTATTAGAATGCGTTGATGCACTCGGTGGTCAGATAGCCATGATGCAATTAGATTTGGCGAAAGCCTTTGACCGTGTTTCTCACGAAATTCTTTTTTCCATTTTGGAGCATTCTAACCTTGGTGACGTCATAGTGGAGGGTGTTAAAATGGCTTATGCGAACTGCACGACCCGTATTATTGTGAATGGTGAACTGACTGACAGCATCGCAGTACGGTCATCAGTAAGGCAGGGCTGCCCGTTCTCACCCCTGCTTTTTGTACTGTATTTAAAGCCACTTTGCTTGGCTATCATTGATAGCGATCGCATTTTAGGATTCAAGCTGCAATCAGCACACGTGAAAATGCTAGCATACGCTGATGACATTGCAGTCTTTTGTGCAACTAGAGAGAGCATCTGTGAAGTCACTGGTGTCGTCCAAATATTTTGTGATCAAACCGGATGCAAGATCAATTGGGAGAAAAGCTCTGGGTTTTGGCATGGTGATTGGGACGTGACACCTGATTTCTTCTGTAAGCTACGAGGGTCTGCTCTCCCAACACTATATCTAGGCGTGCCTTTAGAATGTTATCAAGATCCCAACGTGCACTGGGTGGAAGAAACATCCAGAGTGAAAGAAAAAGCGGATGCGTGGCAAGGAAGGCAACTGTCAATGTTTTCGCGCGCTTCTATTTGCAATGTTTTTCTTATTTCGAGGCTGTGGTACCTCATAAATGTGTTGTGTATCTCACGAACCTCAATTCAGAAAATGCACCGCGTTTTTGCTGTTTTTATTTGGGCATCCACATGGGAAAATCCGCCCGGACGAATTTGTTTATTTCTGTTAAAAGGGGCGGGCTTGGCCTTGCACATCTGTTCTTGCGTCAGGTGGTCTCGCGATTTATATTCCTCCGTGATCAAAAAGATACCTTTCTAAGAACTGTGATCCAAGTGCGATTGCAGAGGCTGCTCCCTGAATGGATTGTGTCATGTGAAAACATGCCTGGTACTGTGACTGGCTACCTGCGCGAGGTTGTTTTTTCGTGCAAGTTGCTAGAAGTGCGGTTTTCTTTTGATTACCTTTCCAATGTTCCCAGAAAAAAACTGTATAAAGATCTCATTGACGTGATGCTGCCGGTGCCTTTTTACCGGGCATTACACAGTGGAGGCCCAGGGCAGGACGTTTTGAAAAGAGTTAAGAAGATGCCCGTGAGGCCATCAGCTAAAACGTTCCTTTTCAAACTTCACTCCAATACGCTCCCTGTTAAAACCTGGTTGAATGAAAAAGGTATCTTCGTCCCATGGACAACAAATTGCCTGTTGTGCAAAAAACCAGAAACAATTGAACACGTTTTATTACAGTGTTGGGATGCTGTCTTTCTATGGGACGTCCTCCAAAGGACAATTAAAAAGGAACTTCCATTAACTCCTTACGGTATAAGATTCCTACAAGTGCAGAACGATGATGCACCTTATGATTTAATTATGCTTCTTGGCCTCCATAGTTTGTGGAAAACACGAATGCAGGTGCGTCATGCAGATATAGATACACGATCTGCGCGTGAAAACTTTATTGAAAGTGCTGTGTATATACGCGAATTTCTCAGGATGCAGCAGGATCCGCCACAATGGCATTCTCTGTTTGAAGAGTTGGTGCACTTGAAAAGATTTTAGCTGCGTACGCGTTAGCTCAAGTGTAGTTGACGTGTTTTATCATGTGTATTTTTGGTTTGTGTTTCACGGCAATAAAAAAAAAAAAAAAACTCGTGGCTGAGTGGTAGCGTCTCCGTCTCACACTCCGGAGACCCTGGTTCGATTCCCACCCAGCCCATCTTGGAACTTGCGTTTTATTTATGAAGTGCATGCCGGGATTTATCGCTCACGGCCAACGCCACCGACGACACCGGCTTTTCTGCGACACGAACTCCTTAACGCTACCGCGTTAATAATAATAACAATAATCTATCAGACAAGTAGATGTCTTTGTTTTGGCAGCGCGATCATATATAGTGGATCAATATACAGTGGTTATACATTTTCTCCAAGTTTGGGCAAGGAAGCAGAGTTCTGCCAGCAGGTACAGCCTTTTGTTCTATGCCCAATTGCACGAATATTGACGCCCGACTCCTGTCCGGAGTTCCCGGGTTCAAACCCGACCACGGCGGCTGCGTTTCGATGGAGGCGAAACGAAGTGGCGTCCGTATGCTGTGCGATGTCAGCGCACGTTAAAGATCCCCAGGTGGTCGAAATTACTCCGTAGCCCTCCACTACAGCTCCCCTTTCTTTCCTTCTACTTTCACGCCCACCCTCATCCCTTCCCTTACGGCGCGGTTCAGGTGTCCACAGAGCAAGTGTGACAGATACTGTGCCCTTCCCTTCCTGTGAACCAATTATTATTATTATTATTATTATTATTATTATTATTATTATTATTATTATTATTATTATTATTATTATTATTATTATTATTATTATTATTATTATTATTATTATTATTATTATTATTATTATTATTATTATTATTGGGCCGGGTCTTGCAATTTGAGCCATTATTTGTTTAATTTTTAAATCAAATATTAACCGACACATCAGGCGCATTGCCAACTTATACCTTATATGAGTATCAGTAGCAAAGGGACCCTGCGAATCCGGTCATGCGTTTTTGGGTGCGAAGTTTAAATGCGTTTGCGTATGTATAAGCATTTCCCGATTCACCATCATAACTTAGTGAAGAAGTTGCTAGTTAAACCTGGTAGGAAGAAGAATGCTGCAATATTTATATAACGCGGATATGTCCCATTCATTAGCATTTGTAAAGAAAGCTGGACGCTTACAATTTAGTATTGGCGGGAACTTTATTGGTATCACGGGAAAACATGTTTCGGAGACGTTCGGGGTTAGAAACTTAAGAAAGAGATAAACAGGTGAATAAAATGAGCCTGACATTTAGAATATAAGGGCCTTGTTTTTTTTAATGGTTTCGGTTTCTCCTCTTCTAGATACTCCGACGGATGTATATATTGACATCGAAGTACGCAGCATGGGACCGGTGTCTGAAGTTGACATGGTGAGACTACAGGAGCATAATTTCGGTTTGCAGCTTTATTTATGGGAAGAGAAAAGACGGATTTATACTTGCTCTTCAGTGAATGAAAATGCTTACCTTTCCTTATACTTTCTCGGGTGCAGCGAGGTGCTAAGACTCCCTGAATTGCAGAGCACCGTATGAATGCTGAAATGTAACAATGAATGGTTGAATTGTGCATAAGTCTCATTTTAGCTGCTAGAAAGAGTTTTACACTGCTAGGAACGAGTTTTGTGCCTTACAAAAAACAAAACGTTTAGGCGAAAGTTTGTTTTAGTATTCCCAAATGGCACAGCAGAGTCATTAGAACGAAATTTTACATCCAATCTCGTAACCATATTTTTTACTGCGACAAATATTGCTTAAGATCATTTCTATTTCTGGCTTCCAGAGCTTTGGAGCATGATAGAAGGCCACTGGCCAGAGAATCGAGCCCTAAATCAGTACAATATAGAATTTGTAGGGACGTACAGCTGCGCTGATTGGTGATGTAGTACTTTTGAATTTTTAAACATGTTTGCTGCAGGCGGATGTGAATTTGTTCTATATTTCTATTGCTTGGATATTAGAGAGTTACTTGGTGCGATGGAATCATTTCTACCGCATTTTACGCCGCGTTAGCAAGCTATTTGTTGATACGATGATTGATGCGATCGTGCATTGGGATTAATTTGCAGTCGTACTCCATGGACTGCTACTTTCGACAAAGCTGGATGGACCGCAGGCTGGCGTTTCGTGGCTCAATGCCATCCATGACTCTCTCCATATCTATGCTGCAGAAGATATGGCGACCAGACACGTCCTTCCTGAACGGCAAGCACTCCTACCTGCACACCATCACTCAGCCGAACAAGTTCGTTCGCCTCGCACAGGACGGCACGGTGCTCTACTCATCGAGGTACTTTGAGAACAGAGAGAAAGGTGCCCTTTTTCCCCTTCCCTGGAACAACGAAATATCAACGCTAATAGTTGCAGCGCATCTTCCTCATGAGTGCATTTACTCGAAGTTTCATCGAGACCTCAAGGGGCACACTCTCGAGAACGATTAAGGACGTCAGGTAAATATAAGAAAAATAGATCAGGAACCAGTGGTAGGTCGTACGTGTCAATGGCTGAGGTGCGCCTAGGTGACATTTTTATTGGGCAGTTGGTTATGTAGACTTTTACTAGTACTATATTAAACATTGCAGGTGGCAACGTACAATACGCCAGAGAAAGTCGCTTGTGTCGGTGTCATTTTAGGTCCCCGAAATTGCGTATAAATCTTAGATTTTCTTTATCATGGTATTTGCTTGTGCCGTAGGGGTAATCAGCAGCGTTTACTGGACGTCGCGTTATAGGCTGGGTCAAATGACATATGTAGGGTGCCTTCCTGTAAATATTGTTTAATGAAGAGCTCAATAAAGAGTAATCAATCTCTACGATGGTGATGATTCATGACGTTGATGATTTCGATTGTTGTAGAATGCCCGAAGACAAAATACGAATTTACATGTGGCTTGAAGAATTTGCGGTATGCCAAAGGAACGCTCGCAACTCGTTGGACATTATGTGCTTCGTTTAGCTAACAAGTTAACTTAGTTCTAGCAGCTCCACCTTGATGTGATTAGAAGCCAGTGTGGCGCGAACATACGGCTTTCAGGGGGAGTTTGGGCTTAAACACTAATTCAAGGTTGAATAGACAACGCCGGAAGAATGTAAAGAAGCATTCTGTTCTTTATGCACGGCCAGAAGTAATTATCTAGCGTCAGCCAGCGACTGTATTGACCATTATCAGAGTAAAATGAGCTCGGCATAATAAAGTAATATGCTACCTCCTGCACACACTTTTGGATGAATACCTAACATGAAATTTACATTTGTGTTCTTGTAGTTAGCCGTGTGTCGTAAATCATGTCTATAAAATTGCCATTTACTGCAGAACACTGAATGGGCAGTTGTGTAGTTTTCCTTCCGATTTTTTTCTTAATTTTATTGTAGCTAATCCTATGCCTAAGCCCAGACGTCCTGGACTCACTGTTTAGTACATTACACACTGGCGAAGGAGTGTGTGGCGAAAACATGCCCTCGACATCTCCTCGACGTGCCATTTGTATAAAACCAATCCTAATGCCCTTGGAAAGCTTGATTCAACAAACACGTCCACCAGCAGTTTTTTTGTTAAGCATGTAAATTAGAATAGAATGCGGAATTAGAATTAGAGACATCATTGGAACATTTATCGAGCACATATATTTAAGAAGTCTGTTTTTTATTTTTCCTTTCTGTATGTAAAGCATGGATGATCCTAGTGGTTGGTTTGCCAGACTAAAACGATATAATTTGTTCATTAAAAAAAAAAGTTCGGTAAGAAGTTCTCTCATGCATTTCGAGCCAGCCCTTAAATTGAGTTGAAAAAGTGAAATGAAGAGAAAGGGAGAAAAAGCAGGCAGAGAAAATGATTTTAAACGACAAAATGAGCGCAAGTGATTACGGCAAAAGCCATTTCTCAGTTTTCTCAAACGTCAGTGCCTTCGGGAAAGCGTAATGGCTAGGAGCCAGGCAGAACCTCACTTATCCAAAACGGACGGTTTCACCATAGTCCAATGCAGCAGAAAAGTGAAGAGAGAGTAACTATTCGCACTGAGGCAAGCATTTTGCCAGGACATACATCTTAATCATCGAGACCGAGAAGGATGTAACGCAGCTTTGGCCTTTGCATTAGTGCCTCTGGTGGCAGTAAAGGGTGCAGCTTCGTGGTGGTGCCGTTGTCAGCAGAAACGGGGAGACTAAGAGCCGAAGCACCCCAATCGTACTTCCCCGAAATGACGCTGTTGTTATACTGTGCACACGGATTTGGCAATAGCACACCCTAGACTAGGCATAATGAAAGAACCGGCTGAATTCCTGGAACTGTAGGGGCTGCCTGTACTTCAATGATATTTGCCTTTCCAAAGATAAATAGCGAGCCCTGGCTTAAAAGGAATGCTGCTTTGCGCGAAATGCAGAGAAATCTAGGTGATGCAAGGGCTTTTACGTTGAAGCGTTGTATAGAACATCAATAAAACGCCAGTCACTCTTCTTGCCGAACGACCTGTGACTGTATATTTACATGGCTAATACCTTTTAATATCCTCCGTTTTGCACGTTGATGTGTGTGCTGAATAATTTACTCTTCGCAGAGAAGTTTGTTTACAGTAATAATCGATAGTTTAGTAAGATTTGTTTAATCTTCGATTTGATGTCCGCTTGAATATATCTCCCTTACTGTTAAGAAGAGTGTTGAAATTCGAACCGTTGGCCCCCTTCCTTGTGCGCGCTGCCAGGCTGACTGTGAGCGCCAGCTGCCCCATGAACTTGGAGAAATTCCCAATGGATACCCAGCGCTGCCCATTGCGAATTGGGAGCTGTGAGTGTTACGAAGCTTTCCACACACATTCTTTTTTTGTTCAGCTATTTTATAGAACCTTACTGGCAAATATGTGCAATCGAGGTTTTGGGCAGAATGTAAAAAAGCATGGCATTCACAGGCTACGGTTTCGAGGTATTAAATTTGTCGAGCTGTTCTTATCTTCTTATCTTTCATAGCTAAAGATTGTAAATCAGACTTTACAACGAATATTAGAGAAACTAATGCTGTTCATATTAAAGAAAAAGGGCCAGCAGTTACCTTAAGTTGATGTTTACGATTTTTATACAATTTTAGTTACAAATTAATGGTAGTCAAAGACCTCGTTACCGCAAAAATATTTTCTTACAGAGACCTCGTTCTGATGAACAACAGAAGGATGTACGTTAGCCCATCAAGCTCTAAAGAGTTTTTTAAGAACTGAGCACTGAATAAAGTTCGGATAAAATTATTCTTCACTTTGGTAGTCACTATAAAGTTTGTAAGAAGGAGCGCTAAGAAGGATTGTGTTTTCTGAAAATACATGAAATGATTTATTAAGCTCGGTGCCATATGCGTGCTTTACCTTCCTTATTTCTTCAGCTGGCTATCCAGCGAAAGAGGTGGTGTTTCGCTGGAACCCCAAGCGGCGTGTGGTAATTGCCTCGGACATGAAGCTGAACCAGTTTGACCTTGTTCGATGGCCCACTGATAACATCAGCGACTATTCTAGAAAAGGTGAGATGTATATGTCCATAGGTTGTTACTCATAGGGACTGTGCAGTTCAATGTTGTATGATCGCTACATACCTTGACGATGCTAACTAAAACGTGAAGAAAACTTTGAATGCACATGCATAAGAAATGGTTTTAAATATGTAATACTTCATCGAGGTTGCAATGTAAAGGAAAATGGTTAGCCTAAGAGCTTATTTACACATTTAGTGCGAAGAAAGTTCACAAAACCAGTGCTAACTGTATGACAAGGAGTTCGTGAAGCCAAAGCTCCCATTACAGCAAAAATGTGAAGATTTGAATGTTCTTTTATAGGTATTTTGGTCGTTCGAGCGCTGTGAGCAATGCATGGGGCCGGAACATTGCGTTCGGCTCTCATGATACTTTTAAGGCAAAGCCATAGTGATACAGCTCCAATTGTCACTACACAAGAAGTTGAAAATGTTTGAATGGAAGCAGGAAGATGACGTGAAGAAAGGAGTCCCAGAATTTCCTTTGTGTAACCATTCGAGAAGCATGACATTGTTTTATATGGGTATATATCTAAGGAGGGAGGGGTAATAGTTTATAATTAATTCTATAGGCAATAGTGCAAGTCATCGTGTTTTGTATTACTTTTTTGCGTGTGTGTTTTATGTTCTGGTGTAACTTTTCCAAGCTATCACAAACCAATTCGAGCTGTCAAACCTTTTACTCCCAATATAATAAGGACTGCCTCGCCTAAGTTACTGTTACTTTGGTGCTTTAAATGAAAAAAAAGCGTCGCCAAGACAAGCGGCGAAGAGGAAAGAAAAGGGGAGTGCATTATACTTGTGTATTCTTCTTCCAGCGACTTGCCCTAGTGCCTTTCGTCCATGCGGCAACGCTTTGCGCTGATTCACACGAACTGAATGTTCACCTGAAACTCTGCTGGTTTGCTTGAGTAGGTCGTTTATTATGAGGGCTACAGCAGAAACCTTCACAGGAGTTTCGAGGCAGTAGCAGGCTTGATCTCTGTTACCAGAACTGACAAGGTTAGAGAGAAGAACTCTTAGCGGAAAAGAAAGCATGCAAGGAGCACTTTTTTTTTTTTCATCTCCTTACGAGTTTGCCCTCTAGCAAAAATGAACAGCTGATAATATAACGAAAGCTCGAGGGTTAGAGCAAGCCTTAGAAAAAAAAAATAATATGCCATGTTGATAATTTCACCTATTTAAATTTGCGTATTTTTTGTGGGAGTTAAGTTCAGTAGCTTTCCGGCATATTATGCACATGCACATAAAATGGCTTACATGGGTTCAAACGGTCTCTGCTGACGGCACAACTAAAGCTCAGCTCTGACAGCAACACTCCCAAGAGGCTAAAAATAGTGAATATTGTTTTCTGCCTTCCCCTTGTGTATTTATTATTATTAGAAATGTATAAAAAAGACTTCTCTGCTCATCGCTAAAGTGAAAACAAGAAATGAATGTCTTTCTCGTGTCATGCTGTCATGAGGATAAGACATCTACAAGCTTTGTTGCAAGCGCCGAACTCCGACTATTGCCGGTTTCTGCCTGCATTTGTTTTTCGTTTCGCACAACCAGCGTTTCTTTCCACGCATAAAAGTTCGCCGGTGTTCTAGGCAGAATCCATTTTGATGCCCAGCGCACGCGATGCCGGCAGACGCTTTCGTGCTCCACGCGGTCAGCTCTCTGCGCTGGCGCGTGCATGCGCAGTGCGGGAACTTTTCTTCTCCGCCTCTCCGCGCAGGCGCGCGCATCTTTTGGGATGCCGCTACCCCACTCCTCCTCCTCTCTGTATCGAACACAGCGGCGGAATACTTGTGGAACGGCGCAGCTGGTTGCCATGGTAAATGCGCATGCGCAGTATTGGCCTCTGCCAGGCTCCGCGAAATGCGCTTCCATTCGCCTAGTGTAGCTTTCGCTACAAAACAATAGGTTAAATAAATTTTGTTGGCAACCTATACACGACGTCAGCTGATCAGGTTTACTTAGAGAGGAAACAAAACTCCATGCCGCAAGCCAACCTTTCTCACATTCAGCCTTCCTCCCCATTGTCCATAATCCTCTTCCTTCTTTATTCATGTACTTATTTATGCCTCTAATTCACTTGTTGAGGAATTACATAAAATTTTGACTATTACAGCATATCGACAATTCTTTCAATGCGCCTTGTATTTTCTCTGTTCCTATGAAAATTCCATGTAAGCAGTGACTGTAACATCTGTGAAAACTATTTATGGACAAAGTATGCACATAACCTGGCGTGCCTAAACACCTCCTCGCAATGTGCCATGTTCGTCTTTGTGATTGCAGAGGGACCATTCGCCACACTACTAGTCAGCTTCCAGCTGAAGCGACATATGGGCTACTTCCTGATCGAAGTCTACGCTCCCTGCACCCTGCTGGTGGTGCTCTCGTGGGTGTCTTTCTGGATCAACCGCGAAGCCACTGCGGATAGGATCGCTCTTGGTAATAATGCGCCTCCCACAGTGTCCTCCGTGGTCTCAGATTTCCCATTTTGACGTGAGGGCCATCTACTGTTACTATTACTGATGTGTTTTGTTGTGAACTGTGTTTCGTTTGGTGTGTGTAGTGTTGGTCGGGCCTCGCGCAATATCTCTTGCGTTCTCAGAAAACGAGTAGCTCTTATCGGTATCATGCGACAGCCTTTGTCAGCCTATTAATCACAAAAAGAAAACGGATTCATTGCTTAACATCGTCGCGAGAAGCTTGGCCTAATTCCTGGACGCACTTCCTCCCTCACTAGTTCCTTAACGAGGATGGGCGAAAAGTTCTTTTCAAGGATATAATGTGAGGCGACTTTTACCCATTTCCCCCTTGCGATGAACCAACTAGCCCGCGACGTTTTGTTCATTTTCCAGGGTTATTCACCAACGGGATATTCGAGAAGAAGCAAGACATTGCATATGCTTGAAAACCTACACATGCTATTGGGGTGGACTCTCGCCACTTCCTATGGGCGTGTGCAGGGAGAAAGGCCTCAAAAAACTATAGATTGCTAAAATGCGATGGACCTACGGCCAATAGAAGAAAGCCTGTTTATTTGGATAAGAGCCGAAGTCTGTTTCCCTTCTTGCAGGACAGAAGTCAGCACGGCTGCTCTGGAGCAAACAGCTAGGCCTAATATATGTCACGGGGACAATATCTGAACTAACAAAAAGTAGTGTAAGTTTCATCAAAAGCTGACAGATGACTGCTATTTTGAAAGACATTCTCCAAGCCGAGTCCTGAAGACGCACATTTCGCTTTCAAGCCACGGAATTTGAATATGTAGCCTTCCCATTGACAGAATTTAAAGCTAATTTAGTTGCGCTATACCGAAGGAAAAGTGAGATCAGTGGGTTTGGCGCCAATTTTGTTTGTAGTGATCGGTAATATTTTAGGACAAGACGAACACGCCGCGGAAGAAAGGACAGGATGATGTGCTTATGCGTGCTTACTTTGTGGCGTCGCAACATTTTGGACCACTGTCAACTCGCTCAAGTTTCTGTGCGCTTTTTTACTGGTTCGGGTATTAACAATGAGAAAAGAAATCAGAATATAAAAGGTTTTGAATAGGGCCCCGAAGAGAACAAAAATAACAATGGTGAGGTCACTTGTGCTTGGACGCATTCTTGAAAATGTCCCCGGCATACTTGCGCCAATCCTAATGTAGCACATTGTTCAATAACGGAACTTCTTCTAATTGACCATTGAATGTTTCATTCAGTTCTCACTTTAAAGAGAGCAACATCTCGTTGTGTCACCCGGCGATGCGGCCTCGACACTTTATTTTTATTGCTTTTTGTCTGCCCGCCCTAACATCTGTACAGAAAGAGCAACCTCCTATACCAAGAAACGTAGGCCGAGGACATTTTATTTTTATTCCTTTTGAAGTATCGCCACATGTTTATAAAGAGAAAGAGCAACGTTCCTGAAATATTAAACCAGCAGTTGCTTGGCTGGCTATAAGCCTGGCTATACGTATACGCTGTATCGCTATTTTTTTCATTTCGTACTATATTTTTTATCCGTCTTTTTCCTTTTTCCAGGGGTGACAACCATTTTGACGATGACGTTCCTTGCACTGGAAAGCAGGAACGATCTACCAAAGGTTCCCTACTGCACTGCCCTAGATTACTACGTGGCTATAGGTTTCGGCTTTGTCTTCGCCACTATTGTTGAATTCGCCATTGTGCATTACTTCACAAAGGTGAGGGCCTGGGAATGCATCGTTGGTACTACTGAAACCAGCTGAAACGTAAAAAGATAAAAAAAGAGAAATGAACACAAGATAAGTCTTCCCATTGCAGAATTCTTTCTATTTTTAGTATGCCATATGATTAGCATATTAGCATTTGTTAGGACATATAGGACATTTTGTCTCATGGCATCAGAGGTCAGATAGCAGGCTATAAGATGCACGGATTTATCGACAGGAGCTTTGGACGCAAGTGTTACGTATCATGGTGTCTTAACCCGATACAAAAAAAAATAAAAATATACAGAGGAACAATCCTCTCATTCTCTCCTGCCACATATGCTACTAGACAATGTTCTCTTTACTTGCAATACCAGGCGCCGAATTTCATAAGCTTGTATTTGCTTTTTTGGATGATTCGGATGTTTGACGTCACTTGGGTGACGAAACCACGGCTTTCAACCACACATAGAAAGCGTCAGTACTTCAGTATTGCCTGTATGACGCATTCAGTGGTGAGCCGGTGAGGGCGGCGAGCAGCGATGGCCGACCTTGTTCTTGTGATTTCTGTGACTGGCCGCTAGCTTCTTTCTTCTGACGCGGCTGTCATACTAATGTCCGACGAAAACAAATTCAGGTTGGAAACTTGTGAAGTAAGCCTCCAGATGTTTAAAGAAGCTCACCATTAAAGCTCGCCAAGAAATAGTACAACGTTTGGCGGACATCAGAAAAGAGGGACTGATGTTAAAAAGTGAACTGCTGAGCTATTTCGTGTTAATGAAAGATTTAGCTGTTCCATCTGGATGCCTAGATGCAATTATAGAGTTGTAGAAAGTCGCTAGTAGTAGCAATGTTTTTAAAATGTTGTGAACGCGATTACAATCTGCTCTTAAGCTTAGAAAATTTGGCAATCACGCTCCAAAATGCGAACAGTGTCTAAAAAACACAAAAATGGCATATTCTTCTCGGCACCGCGTGGGCTGGAGCAGCAAGCAGAGGAGAGCACCACAGTGCAGGTCGAACAGAGTAGGTGACGTGGCACTTGCTCAAGGGAGTGGTTGCGCGGGGGGCGTTGCTTAGAACGCGGGTGTTTCGGAAGCGCTTGCCTGTTGGCGCGACATAACCAAAATTCGTTGAGCCACAGCTCTGAGGATAATCGCGCTTTCGATATTCTGATGAATGATGCCTAACTGCAAAAGTTAAAAATTTAAAACGAAACACCCAATTTATAAGCTAATATTATTAAGCTGCCCCGCCGGGGTGGTGCAGTGGTAAGACGCCCGACTACTGTGCCGGAGTTCCCGGGTTCGAACCCGACCGCGGCGGCTGCGTTTCGATGGAGGCGAAACGAAGAGGCGTCGTGTGCTGTGCGATGTCAGCGCACGTTAAAGATCCCCAGGTGGTCGAAATTACTCCGTAGCCCTCCACTACGGCTCCTCTTTCTCTCTTTCCACTTTCATTCCCACCTTCCTCCCTTCCCTTACGGCGCGGTTCGGGTGTCCACAGAGCAAGTGTGACAGTTACTGCGCCTTTCCCTTCCTGTGAACCAATTTATAATATTATTAAGCTGTTTTCTGAAGTACGCCAGCACTCACTCACTCACTCACTCACTCACTCACTCACTCACTCACTCACTCACTCACTCACTCACTCACTCACTCACTCACTCACTCACTCACTCACTCACTCACTCACTCACTCACTCACTCACTCACTCACTCACTCACTCACTCACTCACTCACTCACTCACTCACTCACTGGATACACCTGTGCCCTCAATTTTGATTTCGAATTTAGTTTTTCAGTTTTGCACAGTGCCTACCAGACAAAGGAGCGGGGATGGCGTGCTTAAAGATTAAAAGGTTAAGCCTTTTCAAGAGCACTGATGATGCATAGTAATTTCCTATTACACTAAAACACTACGCCTCACCGCGGAAGCAAGACTGAAAGCCGAAAGTACTCTTCCACTTTCAGTGCATTCTTTGAAGGCTATCGGACAGACGTCTTTCTTCTTGAAGTCGACATTACTAACATTATGCCTTTGTTTTAAGTATTTTAAGTATGCTTCTGACCGTGAACTACTGTGTAAAAATGTGTTATGAGTGCTGCATGCAATTCTTTCTTCTAGTATGTCTAGTTCCAGTTCCAATTTATGCGACTTACACTCGACCACATGTGATGCCTGGAAAGGCCTTGAGTATAAAATAGCAACATATAAAAATTAACAAATGAAGGACCCCGCCGGGGTGGTGCAGTGGTAAGACGCCTGACTACTGTGCCGGAGCACCTGGGTTCGAACCCGGCCTCGGCGGCTGCGTTTCGATGGATGCGAAACGGAGTGGCGTCCGTGTGCTGTACGATGTCAGTGCACGTTAAAGAACCCCAGGTGGTCGAAATTTCCGGAGTCCTCCACTACGGCGTCTCTCATAGCCTTAGTCGCTTTGGGACGTTAAACCCCACAAAGCACAGCAAATGAAGGACACGTGTTCGTGTTGCATGCAGAGGCGTCTAGTTTGTGAACTACACGATCACTGCTGACATAATTGCGCGCCGCTGCAGGTTGGGAGCGGAGAGTTTTACTACTGCCCTGAGATGGAGGCCCAGCGCCTTAAGGCTTCCTCAGAGGACAGCGGCGAGGAGGAGAGCGGCAGCGACGAGCAGCAACAGCCGCCGCTAGAAAGCGCCCCCTACGGAGAAGACCACTGTCCTAGGTTACACACCAGGAAGATGATCGCGCTGCCAACCAACGTAAGTCCTTACTGTGCTACATAGTGATTGAGTGAATGAGTCAATGAAATAATGGCCTCAAATATATCTAGTGCTCACATAAATCTAGAATTGCATGGTGAATACTTAGAAAAGAAGGTTGCAGTTGGCAATTTAGCATGATCGAAACCAATTTTAAATGCAGTTTGAACAAATAAACGAAGAAAGATAAAGAATCCCTTCATACTATTATAAGCAATAGGGATGCACGATTAATTGAAGATCTATTATAACGAATAGAATATCGTAGAATGCGATTGTTAGAACGAATAAAATAATGTAAGGGTTTTGAATCGAATTGACATTTTCTCAACATTTCAGATACCTCTAGATATGATACTAGGTTAGATAATGACCCATCATATGTTTCTTCTCCAGGAGTGTTCAAAGGCCAGGGTTCAAACCTTCGCCGCATACCATCCAGCCGTGACCTGTGCGCGAGCTGAATTGTTCAGCGTCGTGTCGGCATCCATTCCTGTGACAGCGTTCATAATGGCCATAAATGTCCTCTTTAGGCCTTGGATTTTGGAGTGCCTTTCAGTTGTGAGGCAGTTGGTGAGAATTGCCCAAGCTTCTAATACGAGGGAAGGATTTCCTTTAGTAAAGAGTTCCTTGCGCTCACAGCGAGTAATTAAAACAGCCATAAAAACAAATATGCTGTAATTTTGAAAATACATTCGATGGGAATGTAAAAACCTATAAGATAGTTTTTGGACTAATCGATAGGATGTATCTGAACTTCCGAAGCGTACCAGAATTTTGTTTTTTTTTTAAAATATGTCATGAGCTCGTAAAAAACGAGTCAGACTGCCTTGTAAAAACCAACGGGGTACCTTTTTGTAAATTACAAAACAAACAAACAAACAAACAAACAAACAATATGTTTGGCGAGGAAAATAATTATGGTGGTAAACAATTGTGAAAGCATTAAGTCGGGAAAACCCTTTTTCAGAAAGTCTTCAAATTTTCTGGGTGTGAACTCTGGACGACTCGATAGGGGTCAGGAAAGTTCTGAGAATCGAGTTTTGATACTTGATCTGACAGGCCATTGCTTGCACGCCTGCTATCATTCGTGTCAGATTCTGAAGTCTGGTTATATTGTTCATTCTATTTTGTAATCAACACCGAAATGCACGTTCTCACACGCGTAACTGAACGAAAATTAACGTAATACTGATTTCGTAATGGAGGTTCACTGGGTAGGGCGCTCGATACTCAACCATGGGATCCGGTCTCTATTCGTTGGAGTGTGCGAAGTCAATGCACGTTAAAGAACGAAACTTTGTCGAAATTTCCGGATTCTTCATCTATGGCGTGCGTTCCTCACAGCCTGAGTTGCTTTTGGACGTGAGACCCTGTAAACCGAACCTGCACCAAATATTGTGTCGCGACCCTTTGTGAAGATCGTTCTTGCGATCTTTTACCTGCTGTAGCTTCAGCTGACAGATCGTACGTACCATAATGCCAGCTCTGGCGCATTTTGTTTTTGTATCAGTGGGTATTTAGTGCGAACATTCACGCAAGCAGCGAATATTAGTACTAATATTCATATTCGTATTATATAGATTCGTATTGGGTTCGGGTTTCTGTTTAATCATTCCTATGCTACTTGGTTAGGAAAAAATGATCAATCCTACAAGATGAAGAGAAAGGTATTAAAAGATGTTTGGTTTCGAAGAAAAACTATAAATATATCTTAGTTGCGAGAGAAATCACAGGCTAAAAAGCAGCAGTGTGTTTGATTAAGCTTTGTATAGAGCAAGAACTGATATCAACATTACTGGTTGTTTAAGAATTTCACCGGATTGCCCCGCCGGGGTAGCGCAGTGGTTAGGGCGCTCAAGTACTGTTTTCAAGGATGCGGGATGGAATCCCGGCCTCGGCGGCCGCTTTTCGATGTAGGCGAAAAGCCAGGCGCCCGTGTGCTGTGCGATGTCAGTGCACGTTAGTGAACCCCAGGTGGTCGAAATTTCTAAAGTCCTCCACTACGCCGTCTCTCATAGCCTGAGTCGCTTCGGGACGTTAAACCCACAAGCCAAACCAACCAAATTTACCGGAGTGCAACAGAATACCATAGATCGAAACTTCACTTTTTGAAGGTAGGATAACGACACGAAGTTGCACGCATTTTTTGTAACTAGTTGATGTGATTGTTGTAATCTTGTACGCTGTATGTTTATAGTCAATTCTTACAGCTTGATTCAGTTATGCATACGAGTCTCTGTCATATAACAAGTATTAATTTGTTCCGCTGCTGGTTTGAATCGTGCGGCTTCTTCTTGATACGTATCCTCCCACGTGACTCTTATGAGTTCACGTGATCGGAAAGAGAGCGTCACCTCTTTTGTCACGTGACCAAGTTATCTGGCCTATTACGACATCGAAGCTTGTAATCATCTTAACAGATCGAATATTGCAATGCAGAATACCCCAGCGTTCTCTGCTGATGGTTCCACCCATTTCTCACTGCGAAGTTGCTCTTGACCCTTTCTGAACCCTGCTTTGATTCTCACAAATAACGACAAATAGAAGTTGCAAAGTTTGTGAACAAGCATTGGGTTATAAATGTTTAATGGATCAATATATTTAGAACAACAGAAAAAGCCCGCAACGTGCCGTCGAAACGCATGTCTTCATATATGCGAAGTGTCTAGATGCAAAATGACAATGTTGCCAGCTGCATATGATTTATCAGGTAACATGTCCACCCTGCTCGCTAAAAGTGACAGACATATGGCATCGTTTTTCATGTCTGACGAAGGGAAGGGTAGAAGACATAAGCTTGACAGGTGAGATGTCATAAAGGACCTTGTAAATTGTGTTCGCCGGTAATATGTGACACATCCCAGGCTCGAAAGGCTCCTTCAATATTTTTGGCATTGTAGCACTTTGAAGGGACGGCTGCATCAAGCCCATTATTGTTTTTTGTTTGGTTTTGAGCCTCTAGAGTTGTTTCACGCGTTATTCTGTAGAGAAATGTGTTGCGATTGAACATTAAATGCCTCATATCTGATACAGTAAACAAACAGTTGCTGTCGCATTTAATTCAGTTGTGAACAGTAATATATTTTGATTAAGGCAGAACTGTTTTCAACACAAAATTACTAATCAGTGCCAAAAGAACGGGGGAAAATATAGGGAATCGAAAGCATGATAAAAAGTATATTTGTTCCCGGGAGCTTTGGATATTGTGAACCAATCGATCCTCTCCAAGAAGGAGCACGAATAATCTCGTCGGCAGTGAAGAAAAATAAAAGCATCTACTATGCCCAAAAAACTTGCGCTGGTTAGGAAAAGGCATCAAGCGGTCAGACGGAAGACGCGTACTTGCCGAGGGAGGGTCTCGCGACTCCACGAAAAGCTCAGTCGACCTATACTGCCTGGCAGGCACACACACTTCAAAAGCCGCAGAATTTTTTTTTTTTTTTACCATATTTACAATCGGCAGCACCGCTATGCGAAATTGACTGGCAGCAATTGTTCCCGATGCCACTTCGACGCCCTACGTCCACACACTGGCCAATCCATTCTTGGCACTATACTTTCGACGGTAAAACGTCGGCCAAGAGTAAGCGTCCTAAAACATGTTTTGTTTTAAAATGACAATTTTGGCTAAGCACGACAAGACATCATATTTTAATCCTTAGCAGTCATCTTATACGCGTATATAAATATAGAAACTAATTCCCGCTACTTGATCCTTACCAGCTATGGACATGCCACCAAAATGGCGGTCAGACAAGGCTGCTCGCAATGATAAGGTCGTCGCAGCTACCGGTGCACATTATATTTGGGCCAATAGAAGAGCTATGTTGTGCAGTGGAAGTAACTGGAGTCACGATAATGATTGTTGAAAGCGTGTGACCAAAATGATATTTTCTTGCAGGCCATTTATTGCAGCGAATCAGAACGCCCTGAAGCGACCGTAGCCTTTGTCGAGTGTCCTGACACGCCTCCTAGAGAGGCAGCCGCGGAAAGCTCGCCCAACGGTCGCCTGGAAGTACCACCTTCGCCATCTTGCCCCGTGGAAAGAGGTGGCTCGAGGCAGGGATCGGGGCGCAGCCGTAGGAGCATTAGGCAGCGAGACCATCGCCGACAGAAGAGGCCCTCGCTGATGGCGCGACGCAGGATGTCCAGCCAAATCCAGGAGCTATGGATCAACAGCGTCAGCAAGGTCGATAGGATTTCCAGGGTCATCTTCCCGCTGGCGTTTATAGTAGTCAACACGGTCTACTGGCTTACCTACTTCAGGGATGAGGACGACAGCTGATGGCGTCGTTACCGGCACGCCACTCAGAGGGCGCGATATTTGTGTTCTTGTTCAATATGCTTCCTCAGTGATGAGCATGAAAGTGTAAGTGATTACTTGTTCAGGGTGTTTTGTTTGGGTCACTGTTCAGCGTTGATGTGCTCCCGAAGGTAGCGACAGTATTCACTACACGGATAGATGGAGGATTGTAGCCAATACCTTCGGGTGGGCGTCACAACGTTTGCGAAAGTCCGAGCTTGAACTGATAGAAGCCGTGCAGAAACGAATTTGAGTGAAGGTGAAAATAGAGTGTGCCTCAAAGTCGGCCTAAAAGAACGTGGAATTTAATGCGATGGGTTTCAAGTCATGGTAGTATTTAAAGAAAATAGAGGATCTGAAGAGAACAAGAGGCATTGTGTAGGCATTGTGGCCCCGTGTGTTCATCAGCTACAAGCAAGGCTTGGGAATAAATGTTCGAGGTTTTCGTTAGACGGTGATCACGGTATTACCTTGCGGTAGTTTAAAAAGTCCATAATACGAACTCCTGTATGAAACCCTTGAGTTATTATTCGATCCTATGAATAAAATTGATAGTAAGGTCTCTATTATATTTAGAAGATTGTTTAGCTTCGGCTGAAAGACATGCAGAGTTTGGTTGAAGATGTAAAATATGGTATGAAAGTTCGTGCCGATGGTCATCTAGGTTAGTTGGTACTGTATAACCTTTTCCGTCGGGTCAGACTCCTATGCAATGCTTACGTGCCATATCTAGAATTAACCGCGCCATTTGCGCTTTTATGTGGACAATCCTATCAATGGACCTTTTATGTATTCAGTCTTGGGCCCTGTTAACTGAACAGCGTCAAAGACCACTATAGTATGCGAGCCAATGAACGTTCATGCTGCCCCATCGCGTTGGCTAGTTCCAATAAAATGAACTTCACATCACACGATGTATATCGCATTTCTCACAGCTTGATATCAGGAAAAAGAGCATGCGGACGGGGCAGGTGAAACTCGCTTTGGTAGGTGTTTCTTGTAGTCTATTGCGGCGTCCTTTGTCGAAGCCGTTTCTAAGGACTTAATACTTGAGCCTTTTCCAGATGTCTTTTAAAGCTATTAAAATAAGCAAGCCACATAGTGCTTATTTCTCCAATAGAATTTCTTTATCAAAAAAGAAAATCGATCAAGAGCACATAATGGCTCGATCAGCTGTGATCGATATCAACGACCACAATACATATTTACTGTCATGCTGCTTCGTTGTAGCACAAGCTATCAAGGGCGCAAAGTTCACAAGTCAGGCAACATGGCTCCGCTTCACTACAGCGTGGTGAGGAACATATAACTCACCATTGAGTTATATGTTCCTTGTGGTAATGATAAACGTTTAACATACCGTTGCTATCATGCAAATCAAAATACAAGCACTTACGTAGAGCAGTGAACAAAATACCAATATTTTACCTTATATTGTTAACGCGGTAGTATTAAGGGGACCCGTTCACCGAAACTCCATCGTCGGCAATGGTGTTTTGGGCGAAAAATCAAGAGCATGACACTGGCAGGCAGTAGCTGGCAGCTGACACGGCCCTGCACTGGCTGACGTCACGTTTGGCAGGAGCTGCCAACTCGGAGCTCTCCTTTTATATTGGAGGGTGATATTAGGATCAGCCGCCCAGGAGTTTTGCATTCACGTTACACGAGGCCACATGGGCACGTTTATACGGCTGATTAATGCGGAGTTTTAAATGTCAGCTGGTAGCCTACGATATCGCGCCATTTCCTTAAGTGTCCGCCATAATTTTCATTTTAATGTGAATCACGACATTATCTTCACCGCATTCAGCAGTAGTTAGAACATAACAGCCTTCCTCGCTTTTGTATAGTTATGGCGTACAGAGTTAAGAGAATTTTATTATCGTTTAATACACATAAAAATATAGATATAGTAGCTTGTAGGCCAGTAGAGACACAGGGAAAAGGAAAGAAAAATAGCTGTCAAACACATAGAAAATAACCGATAATCAGTTCCTTGTTACTAAAAAAGAGGAATAATGTTGAGCGTGATGTCTATGTAGACGCCTTTGTAACATGTAGGGAGGGGGGCAGGGGGAATGGTTGTCTGCTTTATTAATTGTTGCTTGAGTCCTTCTCTAGGCTTCTACGTCATGTCAGCGTCCCGTTCAAGGATTCTGAGCAAAATAAAGCATCTATATGAGGAGTCGAGTAAAAATGGTTCTGTACCGCGGCGCATTTTCGGAATCTCCCGGAGTTCAACAGCTTCACTTCAATTTATTGCTATTTCTATTGCGATTCCGAGCAAACAAAAATTATGAGAACCTATGGGATTTCGCGACTACCAGAGCAAACTTATCAATCGGTTCTAGTTTTTTATAAGCTCTATCTGATAAGCTGGAGCACAGTTTAACTTATCAACTGCATTCGGCGCTTTGCAGGATGAATGCAAAATTAATTAATTAGAAGATTAAAACTATGTGCAAAGATCTTGCCGCAAGGCTCCACAAGAGCAGCCAACCTTCACCGCAGTACCGCTTATATTCAAATCAATATCTGGTAAACAAATTGAGGTGAGATCTCAGTGGCCGGCAATTTAATCAAGCTGGCCACGTTCATTTATGGACGCCGTACGTTGTCCGAAGGGGAACCCAAATTGCCGGAGGGAGGGAAAGAGAGAAAGAGCGAGCGTTGAGTGAAGCACAGAAGTGTGGTGCAGCTTCATTAGCAGGTAATACTTCCAGCGAGGCATGCAAATGAGTCAGGCGCAAATAAAATTAAACAACGAAAGGGCGGGGAACAGGAGGAGCTAAATAGAAAGAGAGGAAACGGAGATTCGAGGAACGACTCCATTCGTGGTGGTTGGGGTGTTAGCACATCTTACAGTGTCTAAAATTGGCTTGTAATTGAGCTGAAGGGGGGCGGAGAGGGTAAGAAAATCTTCGCTATATGCGCGAGTACGTTGCTTCATCTCACCCTGATCTCATGCGCTCTTGCTCCTTGCTGTCTGCGCGACTGCGGCAGGGTGACGAAGGCTCATCTCACGCGGCGAGGTGATGCGGCGTCTATCTGGGAGCGCATTTTTGTGCGGTCGGGGACGTTAGGCGACCATTAACACTAGCAGAGATTTAGTAACGTGTCCTGATTTCTTGCGTTTTGCAGTGTTGATTGCCTCACGTTCCTCCTACGTCTCGGGTGGGCCATTTTTATTCTGAAGGTCTAGCATAAAACTCTCGCTCGTAGGAATATGTAGGCGTAAATTATTTCAAGGTAGAGGGCGTGGCTTGCTGGCCTGAACGGTAGCATCCTCTCTCCCCCCTTTCACACGCGCTGAAATTCTGAAATTCGGTTGGCAGCATAATAAGGAGGAAATACCAGTTTAATACTATCGGTCATTCTGCATGTCAATCACGCGAACACTGGTTGTTGAATCGCTGTTCATACTGCTGGTTATACGTACCGGTTGACGTGCTGAAGCAAGTCGCCTGCCGTCAGTCAGTCCATGGTCTTGCTGGCAAGTCGGTGATTTAAAGCCATAGTAGCATTGTTTATCATTTAATAGTCCCAAACGATTACAAACATTGACTCCCTGCACAAAGCAAAGACAGAGGAGAATGTAATTCTGTTATTTTCGTTTTGAACGGGAAGAAGACCCCATAGACGGCCACGAATATTTACCAACTTTCGGTATAGAAATAGTTCTCGGCCGCATTAATCTGCCCCGCTACTCTAGCTGCCGAACAACTGTGCACACGTTTTCAAATCCAGTAGGGCTAAAATGCTCACAGCTTTCCACAATGGCATCTGCTGTCCTTCCTCACCTGGGACATCGCCTTTCTGCCGATCCTTTCCACGAAGGTGCGCACTTTGCTGGTGGAATGGGATACAGCCTTTGTCATACTGTTAGTGCATTCGCCAGCATATCAAACGCGAACACGTTTATAATTAGACACATCATGGTGGCTGGGTGCTTTGGTGGTCTGCTACTGATCCCACGGTCATGCGACCGAATGCCAGCAGTTAAATACATAAGCCGCTCCTGTGCTGGCCGATGTCAGAGAGTCATCGAAGAAACACAGGTGCTCTAAATTAACCTGGAGTCCTGTTTTCGGGCGTCCCTCGTAGCCAATGGGTCACTTCGGGACGTGGGGTACCCCAATTTAAAACTTGAATATTTGCTTTAGACAGTCTTTAAAGATAGACAAATACTTAACTCATGCTTCTGGGCGTGTAATCGTGATAAACGTTTAGTTATTGCCACCAACGACTCTTCTTGGTTTTAATTTGAGAGCAATAATAGGCCCATGCCTCAGAAAACTGTATACAGAAAGTGCGTAAGAAAGTGTGCACATAAAGTGTGTGCAGAATGTCTGTCCCGCACTCCCCAAAATGGCCTCCCCGGATGACCGAAGGCATGGTCCGAATTTGACCGAAATAAATGTCGAACATAATTTGAACACGGCCAATACATGTTAACCTACAAAGTTACGTAGGCTGCCCCCGAAATTTTGCCTCCCTGAACCCACGAAATATTATTTCAGCCGAATTTGAGCAACATTGGTGTCTAACCTAATTAGAATGGAGCCCTCTCCTTAGTGACTTACACATTTAGGTAGGCTACCTCTACTATTTGGCTTCATTGGACCCCTAAATTTGACTTCATCCGAATGCCAAACAAAAAAAATTTTGTTTGAAATGCTTTTTTACATGTGTTACCAACAAACCCAAACTGCCACTTTAATCTATTTCATCCTAATATTACCAAAATTTCCAACCTAATTTGACCATTCCAACTCAATGATGCCTTGAAAATTTGCATAGATCACCTCGAAAATTTGGCCCACCAGACCACCGAAATTTGATTTCGTCTGAATTTGACCAATTCGATGTCGAACCTAATCTGACTAGGGCCAACGCAATGATTACTACCAAATTTAGGTGGACTATCTTCAAGATTTTGCATGCCTACGCATTTTCTGCATGTGGGATGCCAAGTGAACTCTTGGAATTTTTTCTCAGCCACTGTAGTCGGCATAGAGCTGCCAGACAGGACATTCTAGTTGAACGAGAAATGTGCACAGGCGACTATGAACGCGCTGAGAAATACGCCTGCATTCGCAAATGTAACATGTCTTTTGAGAATTAAAATATTAGTAATTATACCGCGGAATCTATGGCTAGAAATTTTTTGGCAGAATTTCTATCGTAGTTTAGAGAAAGGTCTGCGCAAGAAGAGCATGACATTTTGTTTTAAAGCCAATAATTGGCGCGTGAGATCTAGATACGTTACGAGCCGCAAGGACCAGTCAATGCTGATTGTATTAAGTATGTATTTTTATGTATTTTTGTTATGCCAGTTAGTTCGCTTCGCTAATCTTGACACGTTAGAAATACACTCTACTGTAAAGTAATAAACAAATGCACGCTGTTATCTTATCTGTAAGAGCTCTTGTTGGCATTTTGGTGAAACGACCAATAAACATGGGTTTTGTTTGTTGTATGAATTGTGTGCCGTTATTATTTTTTATCATCCACTTTGACCTTCTCACGTCCTTTGTCTTCACAAGTAACCAGACGTTTAAGCACACTAAATAAAAGCAAGGAGTGAACAACAACAATATATCTTTATTGTCTATTTTATGTTCCATACCACAACAAAAGGTTTCTATTCAACAAAGAAACAATGCCGTATAACCATCACATTATGGAAATAGCCAGTATAAACACTCATTTCCGTGAACATGAACAAGAAACACTTTGATTTTAGATGATTTCAGGCAAGCAGATAGACGCTGCATGTACCTGGTACCGTTCCAGAAAGGCTGCTAGATGTCGGGAGGAAACTAAAGGCATCTGACGGTATATGACAACTTAGCGCGAATTGGCAATCAAGTATTCCGGGTGACAGTGTGACGTGCTAAGCAATTCGTCATTGCTAAACGTCCGTTTAGTTACTACAATGTTTTCGTAATGCTATTTATTATCGACGTTACGCTCAGCTACACGCATGCACACAACAGAATAAATTTGCAGAGCAAATAAAGCCAACGGTAACATAACACGGATCAGAACGCAACATATGCATCTTGCGCATGCGCAGACTTCTTTTATAGCCACGAACGTTCATGCTAGACTGATGCAGGCGGCCTCAAGCAATAGTATGCAAATGCAGAGTTAGAAAGTGCAGCCACCTTGCGGCTGGGTAACACACTTGGCTCTCGTTTCTCTCTCGTTGGGGTAGAAAATGCAGCCCGCAAGTGTACTGCACCTCTTATGTGACCTGCCCGAGAAAAGAGATAAAGGCGGACGTTGTCAAACTTTTCAACGTGTAGAGCTTACGTTGGTGCGTCAAATAACGCTCCCAGTTTCGGCGTCCTAGAACAGCTGCTGCTTCCACCGTTATATATTCTTTCATATCTGCGGAGCAGGCCTAGGACTCTGCCATTCGCCATGTTTCCACGAGCTCCCGACGATACTCAGATGAGTGATTGACTGCTACTTTCGCTTCGGCATCCTTCAAATATTACACCTGAGAGCAGGTCTACGCGAGCTGGCTCAGGGCTATGTTATATGAAAATAGGAAGACGCATTTCAAGGAAGCTGCTGTATAATATACAACGCAGATGCTTCTAAGTCTTTGAAGGAGTGGGGCAAGTGCAAAAGACATAAATGCATACGCATGTCAGGCTAGCCCGGTCACTTCAGAGACTAGAGCGTTAACAAATGTGTGGTTGGTTTTCAAGCCACGTGCGGTGTTGCTTACTTTGATTACACGCCATGTATTCGGGAATAAATGCGGTGGGTAAGAGCTCGTGTACACAGGCTCAAGAGCTTCTGCAAAAGCGCGGAATCCATATCATGAAACAATAAATCTCATTTTTATCAAGGATTCCTTATGAGATTGAAATAGTTACTCATACCGTTTTGCTTCGTTCACCTGATTGGAATGTTTAAGTTTTTAGTCACGTACAAGTAGCAGAACACATTGCCACTTTAATGTTCCTTTTTGCCTGCTTTAACAATTTTGAAACATTCAATACTTTATAGCGCTTGCAAAATTTAGTATAATTATCGCCACGAGACCAAATTTCTAGCATGTTATGTAGGGAAGTTGCGGTTCTCTCTACCTGAAAGGTGTAATAAATTGTTAATAGCAGTTTACACTAAGCGTGTATCTACTGGTTAAATGTAGACTTAACAGTCTTATACACTCTGCAAGCCCTATTCAGGTCATTAAACGTCAATGTGAACAAAATCTAATTCCCTGCCTTGTCAATTGGGTAATGCATGATTAAAAAAAACGGTAATTCATGAGAAGAAAATTGCTTGGTACAAAAGAAAAAGCAGGTTTTGAATGACCAAGCTTAAATCACGCTTGAGCTGTCATGCTCAGGCAATTTTACGGTGCTGAGCGATCATGGGACATTATATAGAAATGTGAACGGCGTTAATTTTAGAAATTAGAAAACTGGCTTTATGTCCTTCCCCAGCGTTATAGTTTGACCAGTCTACGCTGCAAATTTTGTTTTGTCCCAAACAGAAGAATAGAACCCCAAAACGTGCAGCAGACAACGAAGTCCAGAGGAAACAAAAATGCAAATAATTTGTCAGAATTAAGGTGCCACAGTGTTTGTATGTTTCTATTGCGCTGAGGTATCATCACGTAGTTTCTTCCAGACAAATACAAGTCCTCTTGTCCAAATGTTGGGTAGCGGATTGAGAACCCTTGATTAGTGTTCTTTTTGGTTTACGTTGTCACGTATCAGTCTTGTGAAAGCTAACCTTTCACAAGCGAAAGTTTTCATGGCGTTTGGTGAACAAGCCAAGAAAAAAAAAAGGTTGGAAGGGAGCTATTTGGGGTAAAGTCAGTTGAAAAATAGTCCAACAAGGGTTGCCCTGGAACAAAATCATAAAAAAAGTTCTCACTCTTTAACAATTTATTTAAGGTTTCTGTAAGTAGCTAAAAATGCACAAGAACTGAAAAACAACCGACTGCAGAGCACGAGTGCGTGTAATCTAAATTTCCTTCTCAAAAAGATCGCAGGTCATTTGGCGTTTGAATTTTTTGTATCCCACAAATTAAACAAGTATTTCTGCACTCACGGATTTAGAAATTGACGAAGATGAGGAAAGAAGACGTCAACCCAGGAAAGCAATGTTCTGATTTTATCCAGAAAAAGATAATTTGACCCCTTATCGCATCACAAAACGTTTATATATGAAAAAGCAGCAATATACGTCACAAACAGCGTAATGTAAAGGCAAATACAATTAAAATTTTTATCAATAAGTTTATAAAAAATTAGTGAATTTTTTTTTTGTCCGCGGTAGTTTTCAGAATATCTAATGCAGAATTAAAGTAAAGCTGGTACTTAGAACAATGAAAAACACGATTGACGTTTATGGTAAACGTAAAGGATATTAAAACTGAGCAATTATGCAAATTGATCGCTGGTTGCGAGACCAGCATGTATAATTTGATTCATGCTTTTTACATGCAGAGATGGAAGAAATGTTATTGTTAGATGCTTTTTTTGATAATCGAATGAAGAATCGATGCATGCGCATTCACAGACGTTAAGCATGCTTTGGCAGATGACTTAGTGTCGGTCAAATCTACACCATGGCGATGGTTTCAAGTACGCTGAGAGAAAGTACGTACTTTGATTTCATCTACATACAGTATACATAGTTGAACGACCTAACTTATATTTAATTAAGTTACATGCACCGTAATACGAGCATGAACAAATTTTATTGATTGTATGGTCCACAGAATCTATGGCCTAATGAGACCACGTGACATGAATCTGAGCTGATTGGTCGAATGGTTTGTGATGTCATGAGACCAGGTGCCTCTGCCGAATGCGGCGGAGGGCTGAAAAGCTGACAGCTCCAAAAGTCACCATTGTAAGAAGAATACAGATCAGGCTCTTGCCCATTAATTCAGACTGCTCGAATCACATTGCCTTATAGCAATTAGCAGAGACTGCAACGAGAAATATTCCTCCGCAATAATGGGATGTGTTCCACGGACACGCATTATGGAGACGTAGGAAGGATTATTAGCTTCAGGCAATCGTCGACATTGTGAGTGACGTAATCATTCGTGGAATGCAGCTAGCCCTACGAAATGAAAGGCTTTGAGTACAGGTGCGCCGATAATCGCCGCAACAACAGGCCTGCAGCCGGTACTATATTTGCCAAGGACGGTGGCGTGGGAAACCTAGTGATCCTTATGGAGCAAATCCAGGAAATATCTGAGGTCCGCGCTGTTATCTTTCAGAGCAAAGGTTTTGTGGCATCCTGCCCCGAGAACTTTTGAAGCATAGTCACCTGACATTATTATCAGTAATTACGCTTCCCTTCTGAATATGCCGCTCTGCTGGCAGTCATAGGCGTCGATCGAAATGCCGCAATGTGTGCCCTAAGTTTTCACAGATGCTACGAGTAAGGGTTGGACTTGGCTAGACTACGTCGAAGCGTTCCTTCCCCATGAACCTAGTCCCGGATTGCCATTCCACTGCCGTCGCAGCAATGTCGTGTCGTTTCACAGATCACGATGCGATGTTGGTTGCATTGAAGAAAGAAACGTCATCGAAACAGCTCGTGGATAGCATCTGGTCTTCTGACATGGGTGGAGATTTGGATTTGGAGCAGCGTAATAGAAGGAATGGATCTTGAAAAACGGCGTACTTGATGAAAGCCTCCGTAGAAAGTAAATCAATGAAAACTGCAGATTTTTCGTTTCAGAACCACGTATTGTATTCATAGGAGCCTCCCCTCGTAGGGGAATCGATTCGTAAATATAGGAAATATAGTAGCTTCCGCGGACAACCAGTTAAGTGGCCTAATTTGTCCATTTATGCGCAGACGAATATATACCGTTCCACTCTACAACCGTAAGGAACGTTGAATACAGACTGTAATCCACACGAAAAGGCTTTCTTGCTAGCTAATTAAAAACACGTGATATAACTAAGTATCGTTTAAATTTTTGAATCATGGATGCGGTTTGAACACCTGCCTTAAGGTGGTTTGCTCCCCAGCACCTTAAAGCGTCTTGAAGTTTTCTTTTAACAGGCTTCACCATGGATTAGTGCCCGACGTTTGGCGGTTGAAGTGACATGCTGAAGAAAATTACGGTAACACTTAAGCTTCGAAGTATATGACGGTAAAGTGGCCTGCTTGCCTCTCTAATTAAACTCGTACTCAGTGGCATGTAGTCCTAAGATACAACTTTCTATGAAAGACCGCACGACATACATGTAAACACCGCTTTTTTCGAAGATGAACAGGTAATCTTGCGGGGCCTAGCGGTTAAAGAGTGTCTGCCTTAGAGCTAAAGAGTCCTGGGTGGGTATCCCGTCTGAAAGCTATAGTTGTTGACATTTTTCATTAGCAAAATAAATTCTTTATAAAGCCGAATAATTTCAGACGTGCGGCGATGTCTATCCAAGCATGACGTCAAGACTCACGCGAGCGTTGTGGGGCGTTTGAAATACCAGCCTGGTGTCATGTGCCTGTGACGTCAGGACCCTGACGGCAAAACAGGATTTTCGCGACACAACGCTGGACGCCGAAGGGCCAACAGTGGCTTTTCCGCTTAGTTGCAGTCTTAAATCTATCACTTTATTCGGCTCTTCCAACCCCTCCAGTGGACCAACACTCATTGCCATTGACTTTTTTGGCTACTATGTTCTTGCGGGAGAAAAAGCTAAATCGTCATCGGCATTCTTGATGACAGCTAGGTGCAAAAGCAGATACCTTTTTCCCTTCTTAACGGGTTGTTGTACGTTTACTTTCTTTTCCTCCTTCCGTTTTGCAGATGACAGACATGATACCACGTGGCAATGCTGCTGGCCGTGGTACAGCGCAGTACCGACATATGCCATGTTGGTCATAAGTTACTTCGCTTCACCATTACATTGTAGCTGCAAATAATAGGTATAGACTTGAATCTAGTGGTCCGCGTATACACCTAGAGTAGCTGATGGATTCATCGTCGACCTCAGGACAATGTGAAGCCGCAAACGGAATGACAATATCGGTTTGAAAATTGTTGCCGGAAATGCTCTATCCAAAAGTTGAGCAGTTTTTATGGCAGTAGCTCTGCGGATGAGTGGACACGCTGAACGAACAAAGAAAGATTCGTGACAAGCACTTGAAATACAGTGACTCATTGCGAGTGGCTTAAATAAGTTATTCGCGTGCAGTGGAAGAGGTACGCTGAACGTATATGTTTTATTGGCTTTCCATGACTCAAGACAACGCCATGGTTTCTAGTGGATTAGGACAGCGAAAAGGGGCAATTTACCTTCCACCACTTGGTGCTGCTCACATCAGTGCCATTTAATTAATTAATCCTGCCTTATTTAAACAAGGTATTCACTAAGCCGTTCGCTGAGACAGGCTGATTAATCAAGAAAACTCATTAAGACCATTTGCCCAACCACTCCTATTGAATCTGCTGACCTCAAAGTCGTCTAGGACTGCTCTTATAGCCAGCGGTTGGATGCTTCTGTCAGTGAGGTAAGTCGGTGTGCATTGATGACTACCGCGACAGCAACGTTGTTCGACAGCAACTTTGTTCGCTCAGTGCATTTACCCAAGAAGTTGCTGGTAAAATGATGTAGTTTAGGAACACATGTGAAGAGGGACATTGAACTCAGGAATGTGTTCGCCTTGCACTGGTACAGATAGAAGAAATAAATGCGAACAGAAAGATTAGGCCCATTGCAGCACTTCAGAACATTTGGTGGCAATGGGGTTAGAGTGTATTGGATCGCGGGGTGAACTCCGCCACGATTTACTGGAAGTCGGCAGATATATAGTCCATCACGCTCCACACTCAAACCTACATGGCAGTATGAGTAAAGAATCTAGGCGTATTGGTATCGAAGCGCTTTCTTACATCTCCACCTGCAATGGAAGATCCTACTGCAAGGACGACGCGAAGTGTGACCGCCAGTTTGAAACCAAGGTTTACAAATCATCACCCGAGAGGTTCCTATTGCTCGCGTAGAAAAGCCCAAACTGAAACATCAATAAATTACGAATATCAAGAGAGATGACACTGTTGTTTATATGTACTAAGACAGCAATCATTCATCCACCGAAGCACCGCCACACGGTTACAGAGCCAAGTTATACATATATATATATATATATATATATATATATATATATATATATATATAAACAGGATGTCACACAACTTTCCCGATTATCTATTTTATTCCAACAGTTTCGGATGGTGGACCGTCCTTCTTCAAGGTAGAATTCTACCTTGAAGAAGGACGGTCCACCATCCGTGAATTTAACTCTGGCCCATTAGTAACAAGCAATCCATGTCTATATATATATATATATATATATATATATATATATATATATATATATATATATATATATATATATATATATATATATATATATATATATATATATATATATATATATATATATATATATATATATATATATATATATATATATATATATATATATATATATATATATATATATATATATATATATATATATATATATATATATATATACATACATATATATATATATATATATATATATATATATATATATATATATATATATATATATATATTTGTAAATTTCGCAGCTGGAAAAAAAATTAATCTTGGCAAGGAGCACAACAACCGACCACCACTTGGCCGAGGTAGTCATTCTAGATACTGGGCTGAGCTGTAAGGCTAGCAGAGGGAAGGGCGATGTCGAATTGATCAACAGCTAGAACCGACAGCAGCGTTAGCGTTCAGTGTTAAAGAGAAACAACCAAGGATTGAATAAATCTGCAAGAAGGGGGAAATTATTCATTCTAAGCATTCTCAGGTGCCGCTATCCCAGAAGGAGTTGTTGAACTGTGAAGCGCATGTGCAAGATAATTTTACACCTTGTCCAGAAAAGTCATTTTTCCTTGCATGACAATCTGAAATGTGCGAGTAGTTACTTTTGTCTTTGAGGGGGCTGGAGCATCGTCAAGCTGCATCGAGACTACTTTCATTCAGCCTATCTTTTCATCTGTTGCGTGGAGAAAAAGTTCTGATTGATTGAATGATTGGAGCTGTACATAACCCAAGTCTGTAGCCGCATGACCGCTTGTAGGATGCTAATGAGTTCGTGGTACCCTACTACGCACTGAATCTACTTTGGGAAATTTCCCTAAAGCGCACTGGACTAACTGCTTTTTATTACACTAATCATGGTCTGATCTTATTTTGATAGTCTGCCTTCACTTAATGTAACAGTTGGTGGGGACAGGGGCCTTCATCCAGCCAGTCGTGCCGAGCACAGGATAATGAACTTGTCACTCGTCTATGCAGGGATAAGTGTCCTAGACACATATGTAAGAGACGGGATAATTTAGTTCATCCCATCAATGTTTACAGATACGGTCGTAGTGAGTGCCTGTGTCGGATAATGTAAGGATATTTCCTTAGATGCCACTGAAGAAGGAGATTCAGTGAATATCTGAAGACGAAGTTTGTACCAACTGAAACTGTCAAGAAAAATAAAAAAACGTGTCTTTTATAGACCATTTTTAAAATGAGTTTTTGATTAATACATGAGGATTTTCTGCTGCGCCTTGCCATTAATTCACTTAGGCACTTCAGCACTTGACTACTCCCATCTTTGTTTGTCTGTTTACGTCCTTAGCGGATGGCCAGCTGGAGTAACCATCGAATTACCATCTGCCTTCGTTTTCTCCTCCTTCCCCCCGTCTCTCTCACTCTCTCTTACGTTTGTAGCTATATAAGACTCTTTTTAGAGGGTGAAGGGTATGGCATAGTCCAACATTATTCCTAAACATCAGACAGCACCTAAAGAAGACAATATTTTTGAGAATCTAAGTAGGTATTCGCTGAAAACATGCTAACTACACGCTAATTATTTAATCGCTTCTCCTTATGTAAGCCCATAGGTCCCCTCGTCAAAGGAGCTAGCATGGTGAAGCGTACAGCAGTAATTACCGTCACAAGGTACACGTTAAATATTGCTCGAATATACTTTGAAGGGTACTGGCGAAAAATAAATGAAAACGAGTTGGTGGGAGAGTTGAAAAAAAAAAAAGAAAACATAACGCAATTGGAATTGCGGAAGCAGTACAAAAGGTAACGTAGAAAGGGAATGGCAAGAAGTCTTCGACATCATTAAATTTGGAATCACGCCTCCGATACACTTACAACGCTAGATACGCACACTTGGTCGATTCGCGTTGGAAGGTGGTCTCAGACAGTCTGATCAAAGAACGACAAGAGAGGTGGCTCATTTTTACCAGGACTTGCGCCAACGACGATCTGCCAGAATAAAAAAGCGCGAACAGCGCCATTTCGCCTATCGCTGTCCTCGCCAGCCGTCTTTGAAGTGTATTGATGGTGGATATTGCCTTTTAGCCAGGTTGCTTCTTGTGAGGAGGAGGTAGAAGGCGCTGCTTTTTCTAACTTTTTCTTTCATTATGCGTTGTCCTGAACTTCCCACCCGGCGGGCCTATCTCGGCCCGAGCTGAACCAGTAGAAGAGGTTGATTAGGATGAAGCTGAAGGGGAAGAGGACGCGCGACACCTTGTCGATCTGCGAGACGCTGTTGACGGTGGCGCCACGGTCAGCACGGCGACGCATCTCGTCGCGGTAGCGTTCGTTGCCCAGCATGCAGTAGATGAACTGCGAGCAACAGTTGTGGCGGTGGCGGCGGTGCTGCTTGTGGCGGCCTCGGCGGAGTCCAGCGCGTAGCCGTTCCTCTTCGTCCAGAGGCCGTACCCGGTGTTTGTGGCGTGAAGGGGGTGGTGGGGGCGGCGCGTAGCCCAGGAACCTGTCAGGAGCTCGCCGCACGGGAGACTCGGACTCCGCTACAGGCTCGCACTCCTGGTGAGGAGGACCAGCCAATGCGAGAATAGAAGGGGGGGGGGGAGAAAATGAAGGACAAATTTGTTAACTATTGCGACAATTGATAAAGAGAGGAAAAGTGACAAAAGATATAAAAGCATGGGGAATACCAAGGACACAGGGTGGTAAGGAATTCCGAAGAGTGACAGTGTGAGGTCAGAGGAAAAACCACGTATGGACAGAACTTCCCAAGACTCAGGCGGTGGCATTTTGGTAGAGCATCCACCCCGAATTCAGGTGGTGCTGGGTTGCCGCTGGGTACCCATCAGTCTTTATATGAGTGCAAAGTTTCCCCCGGCCTGGTGCTCTGCTCCTTTTGGACCTATATGCATTTTATCTAGCACTGCACCCCAAGAAAGCCGAGCATCGGGCCAGAACGGGCCAGGAGGGATACTGTTCCTCCTTTAAAAAGCCAGTGGGCCCCTTTGCGGCACGGTACAGGATATATAAAACAGCACTTCATTTATTGTGTTGTTTTATTTTTATTATGTTATTTGTTTTGGCTGTGTGTGCCGCTTGAAAAAAAAAAAATCGATACGCATCAACTAGCCTTGGCTGAGAAGTTGTCCTCGCTACAGCAGAGAGCGAAGCACCGAACATTTTTCAAGAGCTCAATAATGCATGAACCCTAACGGTGGCCAAAAGGTGGCGCTATTTGGTTGCAATAGGAAAACTCGTCTACACTTAGAAAAAAAAAAAAAAAGAGCAGGTCCACAGAGGAGGACAACAAATGCGAGAGGTATTAAGCACACCACATTTGCCAACGTATTTCTCAAATCAATCTCAAGGCTTTCGCTGTTAGTCATTCAGAACTACTACTGCAAGCCGAAAATCTCAGCCTCCCCTGAAAATAATTTTAAGAGATAAAAAGGACTACTAGTAGATCAGCGGGTAAGTTATGGTCTTTGGTATTCTTAGGAATTTCTTCTACGCCCCTGCGCGTGCACAGCTTTATGATTTTTGTAGGTTCAGAAAGTATCCTAATTTGCCTATTGTAGCGACATAGTAATAACATATTTTGCCGTAAATTAGCCGCTTTTTTTTTCTCGTCGTCACCATCCCAAAAGCGGCGACTTATGTTCCCATGTAGAGTGAGTGAGCGAATAAAATTGTTTATTTATTGGCTACTGAACTGGCCTCATGTTAGGCGTATCAATGGGCGGTTTGACAAACCTCTCTCCGCACAGCCAGAAGAAAGAAAAATGAGAGGAAAATGGGAAGACAGAGAAATCATTACACTGACTAAATGCTGGTCGACTACCCCAGATTCTAAAATAAGTATAACGGTTTCGAAAAACAGATAAAGAAGGCATCTGGAAATCGGTCAGGTAGTTCAGGGACTCAGCGGATCGGGTTGGCACACGTATTTGCAAATCCAGAAACAGAACAGATACATGACTTCCAATTTTGATAAGAGACGATCGCTGATCCGAAAATATCCAACCGGAAGCCGTAAATCCTCTCCACATTAACTTTGTCGTCCTGTACGGCTCCCCAGGGCGCAGTTCACCAAGTCTCTCTCCAATCGAAGGAAGAAGAAACGCAAACAAAAAGGAAGATGCACAAGCGAGCACGCAACTCAGTTCTGAGGGCGAACAGAGTGGTTCGAGCTATCTGCATGTTAGATTGAGTGCGGGTTCCCTCTTCTTTTCGAGAGCTCAATGAGTGCGCTTCATTGGGGCCAGAAGCCAGTTAGGCGATGATGATTGGGCAGTACGCTCGACAGATTTCCGGATCTTCCACTGCGCTGCTTCCTCTTGTCTCTGCGGTGTACGCGACGTTTCCCTTCTTTCTCTTTCTTTTCGCCTGCTCGGAGCGCGCGCGCGCTCGACCGGGTCCTGTGGAAGGGTGCACCTGCCTAAATTCTGGGGCATTGCCGATTCTACATTTTGTGGGCGCGAACATGTCGATTACGCATTCATCCGCACGCACTAGTGCTTATCTCTAGCGGAGGTTTTAGAGAATGCTGCAGCATGTCGAGATCTCTATATTTCTGGCTTAGTGATATAGCCGGAGAACATTCGCAGTCATTGGGGCGCATCATCGCGAGAACGCTATAACCTGTGAAGTTTGCGCGAGCTTCCACACTTATCGATGTCATATTTGGTTAATTCAATTTCGCGTAGTTTTCAAGTGCACAGGAGGCAACTTTCGAGGTTTAGTAACCTTACCTGCGTTGTACGCAATCGCATTGATAATGTGTAACTATCGTTAGCTTTACATACATCGCTCGGAGATATGTGCGGAGAATTACAACTAGCGAAGCAAACCAAACTGTATTGTTCAGATTATCACGATTTATAAGTATGTCATATCTATTGACTTAACTGGCTACAACAGCGTCCAAGCTTTCGGGAACGCCAAACTTGATGGCCTCGCTGACCATCGTTTCCGTCCATGCGTTCACAATTTGACGCTTTCAGCATTTATATTTTTTAATGAAGGAACACAACAATGCAAAGTCTTCAAATGATGGTAGAAAGTTGCGGGCCCAATAAACAAAGCTGTCTGCACGTATCTGATTTTCTTGATCGCATGATATTTGGGGCGCTGCATTTATGCCAAAAGAGCTAAAACAGGAGCCGGTTGGGCAAAGTGCATGTACGCGAACGCAGATCACTGAGAGGAGGTGGCAAATGGGAGCAATAATGCTGCGGCGTCATATCCTTAAAGGCAGCGCTTATCTGCCCCCCCCCCCCCCCCCCCCCCCGCCAAAAAAAAAAAATATATATATATAGCATGATTGCCGAGCTTGCAGCTCGGTCGAATGCTTTCGCAAAATCTATGTAGGCTATGATGCAGCGGTGGCGTAGGGGTAGAACATCCGCCTCGCATCATGCAAGAGGACCGGGGTTCAAATCCCGGTGCCGCGCAATTCTCCACCGGATTTAAAAAAAAAAAATCGTGTCGATGGAATTCCATAAACAGGTTTGGGGTGCGACCTGATGCCGGTGAACACCTCCGGTAACGCACTCCCTCACCAGAACAGGAGTTGGCCACCCTGGTGCAGTAATTGGCCGCAACCTCTCATGATAAGCTCCACAAAACCCCGGCCCTCAGTCACCAGCGGCTGCGGAACAACTGACCACGGCGGCGGTCAGACCTGTGACGCAACAGGGGGTGCTAAGAAAGCCTGGGTCCGCTGGACAGGCCGCCATTGGAAACTGACCCTGGCAACGTTTAATGTTAAAACCCTAGCTAGTGAAGCTAGTTTAGCAGTGCTGTTAGAGGAACTAGAGGGCATGAAATGGGATGTCATAGGGCTTGGTGAGGTATAGGAGGCCGAAAGAGGCATATACTGTACTGAAGGATGGGCATGTACTGTGTTATCGAGGTTTACCAGAGAGGCGACAACTAGGAGTAGGTTTCCTTGTCAATAAGTATATAGCGGGTAATATAGATGAATTCTATAGTATTAATGAGAGGGTTGCAGGCATCGTAATTAGGCTTAATAAGCGGTATAAACTGAAGGTTGTACAGGCCTATGCACCTACATGTAGTTATGATGACCAGGCAGTTGAAAGCTTCTATGAAGATGTAGAATCGGCAATGCGAAAAGTAAAGACGCAGTATACTGTACTAATGGGCGACTTCAATGCCAAGGTAGGGAAAAAGCAGGCAGGAGACAGGGCAGTAGGTGACTATGGCATTGGTTCTAGGAATAGCAGGGGGGAGTTATTAGTTGAGTTTGCAGAGCGCAATAACTTACGAATCATGAATACCTTCTTCAGCAAACGAAAGAACCGGAAATGGACATGGAAAAGTCCGAAAGGGGAGACTAAAAATGAAATCGACTTCATAATGTGTTCAACCCCCGCCATTATGCAAGATGTAGAGGTAATCGGGAAAGTGCGATGCAGTAACCACAGGATGGTGAGGTCCCGAATTAGCCTAAATCTGAAGAAGGAACGCAACAGATTAGTAAGAAAGAAACCCATCAACGAATTAGCGGTGAGGGGGAGGGAAGAAGAGTTCAGGATCTCGCTACAGAATAGGTATTCAGCTCTAACCGAGGATGGCGACATTACCCTAGAATCAAGGAACAATAATTTCAGAGATATCATTACTGAGTGCGCGGTAGAAGTAGGCGGTAGGACAGTTAGAGAGGATACCGGTAAGCTGTCTAAGGAGACGAAAGGTTTGATTAAGAAACGCCAGAGAATGAAAGCTTCCAATCCAACAGACCGGATCGAATTGGCCGAGATATCAAAGCTAATCAATAAGCGCAAGGTGGCCGATATAAGGAAGTATAACATGGAGAAAATTGAGCATGCTGTAAAGAACGGGGGAAGCCTTAAAGCGGTAAAGAAGAAATTGGGCATAGCAAAAACCAGATGTATGCGATAAGGGACAAGGCGGGCAACGTCATAACGAATATGGATAAGATAGTCAAAGTAGCCGAGGAGTTCTATACAAATCTCTACAGCAGCCAAAGCAGTCAGGACCGTAACGAGATTGGAGGTAGGGAAAAACATTCAGATGTTCCACCAGTGACGAAGGACGAGGTCAAGAAAGCATTAGGAACTATGAAAAGGGGGAAATCAGCTGGAGAGGATCAGTCAACTACGGATTTGCTGAAGGACGGGGAGGATATCGTGTTAGAAAAACTGGCCACCTTGTATACGCAGTGCCTGGTGTCATCGACGGTACCGGAACCATGGAAGAATGAAAACATTATCCTCATTCATAAGAAAGGGGACCCTAAGGACCTCAAAAATTACAGACCAATCAGCTTACTGTCTGTTACGTATAAGGTATTTACTAAGGTAATCGCTAATAGAATCAGGACAACCTTAGACTTCAATCAAGCAAAGGATCAAGCAGGGTTTCGGAAACGGTACTCTACTATCGATCATATCCATACCATCGATCAGGTGATAGAAAAATGCTCGGAATATAACCAGCCCTTATACATAGCATTCATTGATTACGAAAAAGCATTTGACTCAGTTGAAACCTCGGCGGTGATGCAGGCATTGCGAAATCAGGGGGTAGACAAGCCGTACGTGAAAGTGCTGGAAGATATATACAGTGGCTGCACAGTAACCATAGTTCTGCATAAAGAAAGTAACAAAATTCCCATAAAGAAAGGTGTTAGGCAAGGAGACACAATCTCCCCAGTACTATTCACAGCTTGCTTAGAGGAAGTATTCAGAGACTTGGAATGGGAGCAGTTAGGGATAAGGGTAGAGGGAGAATACCTCAGTAATCTGCGATTTGCTGATGACATTGCCTTGCTAAGCAACTCGGGAGATGAACTACAAATAATGATTGATGACCTAGACAGGAAAAGTAGAAAGGTAGGCTTGAAAAGCAATATGCAGAAGACTAAGGTAATGTTCAACAGCCTCGGGAAGGAGGAGCAGTTTACATTAGGTAGCGAAGTACTGGAAGTAGTAGGCGAATATGTCTACTTAGGACAGGTAGTAACCGCAGATCCGGACCATGAAAAGGAAATAACAAGAAGAATAAGATTGGGATGGAGCGCATTTGGCAAGCACTTGCAGATTATGTCTAGCAGCCTACCGGTATCGCTAAAGAGGAAAGTATATAACAGTTGCATCTTACCTGTACTCACGTATGGCGCTGAAACGTGGAGGCTAACCAAGAGAGTTCTACTTAAGTTGAGGACAACCCAGAGGGCTATGGAACGAAAAATGGTAGGGGTAACATTAAGAGATAGGAAGCGTGCAGAGTGGGTCATAGAAATAACTCAAGTTACCGACATTCTAGTGGAAATTAACAAGAAGAAATGGACATGGGCAGGACATGTAGTGCGAAGAGAGGATAACCGATGGTCGCTTAGGGTAATAAACTGGATTCCAAGGGAAGGAAAGCGTAGCAGGGGGCGGCAGAAAGTTAGGTGGGCGGATGAGATTAAGAAGTTCGCAGGGGTCAAGTGGATGCAGCTAGCACAGAACCGGGTTAAGTGGAGAAATATGGGAGAAGCCTTCGCCCTGCAGTGGGTATAGTCAGGCTGATGATAATGATGATGATGTAGGCTACGCATCGGTGTTGGTTATATTCTGCACACACATATATATATATATATATATATATATATATTACCTGACTTGAATAGTGTCAATATGGTTATTGTCGAGTGCGCTTTACGAAAGCCTGTTGCTGCTTGGTCCTTCGGTAGATCGAACTTTAAAGCTTTCCTTAGTATATTACCGATTTATTTTTAAATAAATACTCTGTAGATGACAAAACAATACCCTGAATGGTTTGTAATATTTTAAGTTAGTGCCCGCTTTTTTTTTTATGAACTAGGAGGATGTCGGTGTTCTTTCCAGATTATGGTACGGTTCAAGACCTTGAGAAATGCGTATAGAGGCTGGTCAGTTTTTTCTGTCATATTTAAAGAATGTTCTTTATAAATGCGCATTGAACCTGGAGAGAAAAAGAAGACGGCACACACGGCGCTGTATACTTTCTGATAGTGTGTGCTGTGTACCTCGACCCATTTCTATCGCACTATATTTAAGAGGCATGAACGAAGTAATGCGGCTGCACTTCTGCCCTGTCCTACAACAGATTTGGTGTTGGCCTCTCTTGACCGGATGCTTCCTGCTTTTGTGTTGGCTCTAAACGCTTCTTTTCATTCGCCTTAGTTGCCGGCATGATGTTCAAGTGTTTCGCGCTACTGCCCTTCTCCTTATTGTTTCTGATTGCTTCGGCTACTGGATGGATCCATCTTAAATATAATGGCTACACCTATGATCCACACTAGAAATGACGTGGTTGTCCTTGTCTCTTTACGCATGCGTGCGATTATTTCTGACGCCTATTTTCTCCTGCACCGTTTTTAGGCTGACACGCCGTACTCTACCACCACACTTCCAATTCTCTATACATTATACTTCTGTACGAGGTTTACCTTGCGCTTATTAACTTTTATAGCTCTACCAGTATCATTCTATCTGTGTTGTTAGACGTTTCTATACTTTGCCATTCCTGAAAGAGTTGACTGGTATAGGGTTTCTATCTCCTGAAAGAGTTGACTGGTATCCCATGGGATACCAGTAAACTCTTTCAGGAGATAGAAACCCTTAGTAGCATCGATGCATCTATGCTACTTTTACTGCGCATTCAGAAGCGGTATTTGCCAAATTATCGTTCATTGTGTGAACACTCAGCTTACTTTCACTCTTTCCACTTAAATGGTTGGTGCCCTCTTCCCTGTTTGTTTTCCCAATTGAACCTACGTCTAGTCATCTAGCGCCAAATCCCAAGGTAGAGCTTGAAATTTCCGATGACGTCTTAGTCTATCCTGGCCGACGGTCAAGCTAGCGCTGGATAGTGACAATAAATTCTTATGCATAAAAACTGAGGCCCTGATTCGTCCGCGTCATTATTCCCATTGCCAGCATTCTTATCACTATACATGTTTCACCCCTTTCTGAATAGCCTCACTTCGCTAATTTCTCTTGTCCTTCTTAGTCTCCTCATGTTTATTTAGCGCTAAAAATGCCGTCTGAAGCAGAAAGCCATCTAGTGCGTCTACAAGTCTGCTTAAATCATTAAATTAAACTATACTCGTGATTCGTCAGCTCTTGTCTCCCTTTCTCGGCATGCTCGTTAATCTTACCCTCGCTATCACACCCGGCAACGCTTCCTTCTCGAAATTTGCGCTGTTAATCTAATGGACCATAGGGTAAATTCTGTTGGCATTGCAGATTTCTGTAAGCCCCATATTCTCTTATCCGTGCCGCTTCTTTTCTGAAACTTTACATTCGGGTCACGGCTATAATTCTCTTTTCCATTGATCCCTCATTATTCGATCGCAGACCTTCGACAGCTTAACACTTCTTTATGCACACACGCCACGAGTAGATGTATCGAAACAACATACTACAGCGTGCGAAATTAAGCCGGGCAATATTAAAGCACGTCTCTTGTATGCGCAATTAAAACGGCGGAAAGCGGAACGGTGCTCCTCTACATGATACGTACTTTCCTCATCCTACAGGTACACTCTTCGATGCTTTCCAGAGGTGTGAGTAGCTCGGCGTTGTCCTCTTCTTCCACGTCCGAGTCACCGGGCGCAGCGTCCTGTTGCGTGGGTTCGCCTTCGTCATCAGTCAGTGGAAATTCGCCGCTCCCGACCTTTCGAAAAAGAAGAAAGTAAAGAGAAAAGGGCGGCGGACTTTCATTTGTGACAAATTACCGGACGCGTAAACAAGCATTAGGCGCTTCAAAAAGGTTGGCAAGAAATAAAAGCCGGTTTATGGCAACTAGGTTTAGTTGCACAATAAACAGACGTTTTTTTTTTCTAAAATGACAGAGATAGTTGATAAGGCGGTTCAAAATAAGCACCGTGCCCAGTTATAATTTTCGCCATTTTGCATAATATTCAAGCTATGGATTATTAGGCGAGAAAGCTCATTATGGTGGCAGACGTGGTAGATAATTTTGACGTTTACGCAGGTAATGAGGGAATGAATTTCCATAACACAAACATTTTAGGGAGTTTCAGATTAAAAATACATAAATAACAATGAACTATGTTTTCACAAACGTCTGCTTAGAAATACACAAACACGGAAGCTAACGTAAGTCAGCTTGCTTTCCAAGGTTTTCACAGTCAGATATGCAAACCGGTGTTAGGGTTCTTGATATTATTTCTCTACACGCGTAACAGTATTTGAGCCGCGGCATGTAGCAGTGCGTCTCACCTTGGTGAAGTAATGCACCCCGGCGAATTCTAGTAGGGTGAAGATGACGAAAGAGAAGCACATGATTACAAACCAGTCGAGAGATGTCGGGTAGGGCACTTTGGGAAGGTCTGTGCGAGTGTCCAGACCGAAAGTGGACAGCGTCAGCACGGTGGTGATGCCTGTCACGAAGGAAGAGACAGACACGAAGTCAAAAATCTGTTTGGCAAAAAACATTTTTCATTGGGATCGAGTCTACTTTCTGCTGAGTACGACAACTCGGAGGTTGTGTACAAGTGACGAGGTTAACTAAGAGGGAGTGAGGTGAAAATACGGTATAAGGGGTAAATGGACAGTAATGACATCGTGCACTACAAGTGCCTCACTTTTAAATGTAAACACAGAAAACCGGTAATACAAGTGGTAAATAATGTATCATGCTCTTCATGTTTGGTTTCAACCACTGCTATGCGACAACTTTGCTTTAAATGACAGATTATACTGTCTAAAACCTCTGAATTAAAAGTACTCATTTACACACACTGCTTACTTTGTAATTAAATACACCACCATCAAATATTAGCGCCATATTGATGCATTATACTGATTATCTCTTCTCAAACCCGGAAGTGGCTTAGAGTAACAATAGAGACGTATTAAGCATAAGACGATCTGTAGCCTGGAATATGGGTCATCGGTGGATTTGAATAAACCATCCAGAAGGTCAAGGGAGATAGGACGACGCGACTGCAAAACTCTAAGATTAAACTAATTGGGCACTTAGGGAATGCCGATGGCTAGATCAGTGACCGGTCTACTCACCGAGTCCGACTCTGTCCGCGGTGGCTTCTCTGTTAATCCAGAAGGAGACCCATGAAAGCACGACGATTAGGATGCAGGGTACGTAGACTTGAATTAGGAAGTACCCCATGTGCCGCTGCAGGTTGAAGTTGACGTGTAGAACCGAGAAATAGCCTGGGTGTTGACAAACGGATGTTTTGAGAAGATAATTTCTCACACGGAATCAAAATGGCGATTTGACCATTAGATAAACAAATGATAAGGAAACTCAAACGCATAGCAGTTCGCACATCTTAACTTGAAAGCGGTAGCAATAGAACAAAATACTCAACAAATACTGCTATTGAACTCTGTCTATATCGAAAGCAATCAGTCAGCAAACCACTCAGCACAACAGTGTCTTGCTCCAACGATACTTGCAGAGCCTTTTGCTTCCGTTAATTAACTTAAATAAATCTAATTATTATGGTGATGTAAAGTTTTTCTTTCTCAAGTAATTAAAAGCATTGCGTAGTAAAGGGAAATGAAAAAAAAAAAAGGTTGTTATCTTTCGATCACAAATATTACCAAAATTATTTCACAATACGGAAGACCTAAAATGTTACATAACAAAAAGAAAACGAAACATCTAAAAAACGAGAACGCGTGTACGCACTGCAAATATCACACCAAATGAAATCGTTCTAAGTAAAAAAAGAAAAGAAAAACGAGCATAAGAAAGGATTTCTTTAAATATGCATTGTACTGTAAATATGGATTGGATAAAAGCACTCGAAAATTCCAAATGACGCATTTCTTTTAGAGACGCCAAAACAAGCTATGACGCATGAGAAAATCTATGTGCTTTGTTAACGTAAAAGAGGAGGAAACACATTTATGGCAGCTAAACTTCGTCGTTAAAAAATAGGGGGAGACTTAAGCTCCGTCGTTATGGGTGTGAGAATGTTTTTCACTTTTAAGTTTGTAATTTGTTTACTTTTATTTCTGTTATTTATTTATTTATTTAGAACATACTGCAGGCCTGCAGTAGGCCCAAGCAGGAGGGGCGAATACATAATATATGCAAAAAGAACAGGATTAGCAAAATTGAAAAATGTTAAATATAAGTTGTAACACAAAATACAACAATAAATACAAGGCTCAGATGCAAAATACAAAAAGTAAACGTAGAAATAAATGGCTCTCAAATTAAATGCTGTGAAGAAAACATTGAGTCAAAAGAATCAGCTCTGGTTAAAAGATCTGGCGGACACCTGTTCCACTCCTCAATGGTGCGTGGAAAAAATGAGCATTTAAAGGCGTTAATCCTAGCACTGTAAGGAGTTAATGATTGTGCATGATGATTTCGTGTTTGGCGCGTAGTGTTAGGTTTAAGGAAGGGGTCCGCATTCATAGACAGTTTATGGTTTTTTAGTGAGAAAAGTAGTTTCAGTCTTTGAATTTTCCGGCGCTGCTGTAATGTTTCAATACCGTGAGTTCTCATGAGGGTCGTTGGTGAGTCAGTTACACGATACTTTGAAAAAATAAAACGGAGGGCTTTGCGTTGAATCATTTCAAGGGCCTCGATGTTACGTTTAGTGTAGGGATCCCAAACGGTGCACGCATATTCTAGTGATGGCCTTATTATTGAAAAGTAGGTTAATTTTTTTAAGTTCAGGTGGGGCAAGTTTTAGTTTATGTCTAAGAAAGCAGAGTTTACGAAAGGCTGAGGAGCATACGTTTGATACATGTTTATTCCAGCTAAGGTTTTTCGTTATTGTAACTCCTAGATACTTGTACTCGCTGACTTCGGTCAGAAGGTGAGATGAAATATTGTAAGGAAATGAGAAGGAAGCCTTTTTGTTAGTTATCTTCATGTATACTGTTTTCTCTAAATTTAGCTTCACGTCCCATTTATTACACCATGTATGTATGTTCTCTGAAGATTGGAGTTTAGTAAAACTTGATCATCTTGGCAAGTAATTTGGTGAAATAAAACGCAGTCATCTGCAAATAATCGAATTTGAACAGGGGTAGTTATAACGTTAGTAATGTCATTGATATATATCAAAAAGAGGAGAGGTCCGAGGACGCTTCCCTGTGGGACACCTGAAGTGACCGGCAGGTGGTTTGAATAGCAATCATCAATACAAACAAATTGTGTGCGGTGAGAGAGGTATGAGGAAATACAACGAATTATGAAATTAGGAAGACCAATAAATTCAAGTTTGTAAATTAGTTTGGCATGAGAAATAACATCAAATGCTTTGCTGAAGTCTAAAAAAATAACATCCATTTGACCAGCGCTATTTAGTACACTTGCAAAAGCATGAATGACAGAAGTTAGCTGAGTGACAGTGGAAAAGCCTTTTCGAAACCCGTGCTGATGGGGGGTAAGCTCCTTGTTATCGTTTAGAAATGTAGTTATGTAGTTAGCTATGATATGTTCAGCAAGTTTGCAACATGTGGAAGTTATTGATATGGGACGATAATTAGCAATCAAGGCAGGATCATCCTTTTTCAGCACGGGAACAATCCGCGCTTTCCTCCAGTCGGAAGGAATGTTTCCTGTTTCAAATGATTTGCGGAAAATAACAACCAGGAACTCTGTGATGGCTTCTGCATAACGGCAAAAAAATATTTGGTATCCCGTCAGGTCCAGCGGACGCTTTAGTTTTGATGTTGAGTAGCATGGAGAATACGCCAGATGAAGAAACAATGTCAGGGGTCGAGTTGGGAGACGTGGTACTGGGTTGAACAAATAAATCATGATGGGAAAACACACTCTGAAAATACTTATTGAATGCCTCAGACATTTGCGATTTATCAGCAAGCTGCACACCTTGACATGAAATGCGCGTAATTGTTTTTTTCTTTTCCAGAACTTATGTGGTGAGTCACGAAGGAAATTTGGCAGGCTATACTGAAAGTAATTTTGTTTAGCCTGCCGCAAAAGCGCTTGTGAAGTTAGCCTGATGTATTTTAACTATGTTTAGACAGGCACCCCCACGCTTCAGTCGTTTGATTTTTCTTTTCAAATGCATTATTTCTCGCGTGATCCAAGGAGCTTTTTTAGACGTTTTCTTTGTTCTATTAGGAATGTAGTTATCAATGCAGTACGTACAGATTTCTTTAAATTTATTCCAAAGTTCATCAACATTAGTTCCTCGAAACATGTCAAGGCGTAAGCTGAAGTAATCTAACACACTTTCATTATTAGCTCTGGAGAAGTTTTTCACGGAAATAATTTTAGCCGGTTCACTATCGACATTTTATTGAATGGGACAAGTAAAAACCACCATGCAGTGATCTGATAACCCAGTTTCAACTGAAACAGTAAAACGTTCTGTGTCTTGGCTGAGAAAGACGAGGTCAAGAATAGATGCAGCTTCACCGTGTATGCGCATTGGGTGCTTAATTCCCTGTTGCAAATTATGAATCAACATAATATCACACATGTATGAAGCATTTATGTCATTGTTTGTACTAGGGAAGGGACTATTCCAGTCAATATTTGGGATATTAAAATCACCGACAAGGTACAATTTATCACGGCGAAATTTAGACATGTGATCGGCCAGATCACATAAATATTGAGGTGGTGAATCAGGTGGTCTGTATGCAGCAAAAAGCACAAACGATCTACCCCCGTACGACAGTTTTAAAGTTACACTTTCATGGTTAGCTATTTGCTGCAGCGTGTGTGCCTCTGTGTTTTGATTCACCAGGACCGCAACTCCCCCTCCACGTGTAAACCTTCTTTATTCTCCATTTAAAATGTACAATTTTGTACAATTTTTTTGGTTTTAAAATTAATACCGTTTATTCATCATTTACAAAGTCTAAATTTTCCTATTTAGCATCGTCAAACATTTTCTTTTTATTCTGAGCATTTATCATCTGTGACACCTTTTATTTATGTTTTCATTATTTTAATTACTTACAGTTAATTAATAAATTTATTACAAACTAAATTTTTAATTAGGATAATAAAGCATTGGCTTTTCATTCTGGGCTTATTAACATCTTTGAACCCTCTTTTTTTCCTTTTTTCATATCTTTAATTCATCATATATTCAATTAGTTACGATGATTTCATTAACGCGTCATTGTCTATTACACACCAATCAGTCATCAATCAGTGAAATCTTAAAACACCACGATTCAATATTTTTTTACTGCCCCAGATTATTTCCGACATGCCATGCCGACTACTACTGCTATGAAGCTGGCAGTTTTCGGCCTTACAAGTTGTATAAGCTATCGCTTAATATAATAAATTAGAAATAATCATTAACATATTGGATCTGTGATTGTGAGATAGCAATAAAAACCAGGTCATGCACCACGCGAATACACTGGCAGAGATAGTAAACCTGCGCAAAGTAGCCGCGGCTTTGAAGGCATCAGTTGTCAGTGCAGGAAACAAATAGTGTTGCGATGCTTGTGTGCTTAGCACACAATAATTAATGGTGGCTAACAATATTTCTTAACAGAGCTTTCAGATAATGAAAACGTGCATCGCACTGCCAAGAAGGTGTTTCCCATCACAATATTCACTACCAGTTGTTTATATTATTTTCCTGTGCTTGTGTGCTTAGCACAGAATTATAAATGGTGGCTAACAATATCTTTTACCGGAGCTCTCAGACAATTAAAGTAGTGCATCGAAGTGCAAACAGGTGTTTCCCACCACACTATTCACTACTAGCTGTTTATATTATTTTCCTGGATTTTTTTTTTTTACAGCTTGAGTAGTCTTGTTTCTAGCTATCTGTATAGCGCGTTACATTTTCTGTGATGTCTATTTATTAAGCCAAGCTCATATTGCTCGTTCGATCGAAAAATCGTCGCAGTGCTCTGTTTCGCCTCGGGTGTTGTCACTTGCCGGAAGTGTTCGTAACGTGGCAGAAAAAATGGAGGCTGGCCTGTAGTTGATCTATAAATGCTAAGTAATGGATGGGAAGTGTGATGGGTTATTAGCGCTTTACGCAAAAATCAAATTGGTTGAATAATTAACAATAAATATAATAACAATGACATGTGAAATTAAAATACATAAATATAAAAGAATAAAAAATAAAAATACAAATAACAAAACTAAAGAGTGCCGGTCATTGCTTCTTAGCGCGTCGTAGCCAAAACTGTAGATAAAGAAAACGAACGCACTGCATCGCGCCTACTCATAAGGGGAAGCCTAAGGTCCCTCCTAATTTTTTTGTCACTTCATTTCTATGCTCATAATGAGAGGCTTTTTCACGAAATCAGAAAAGACTGCAACTCATTCTTGGCGCTCATCATAACAACATCGGGAATTATGAGTTGCTCGTGTTTTTGATTTTGTAAAGCGTTCTTGTGCAAACGCAGACAACAACGACAAATGGTCACTGATTAGGTTGTACATACTGAAATGTATTTGCCGACCTTTCTGATTATAGCGTAATCGCTACTGCTCCCGCGCCGAACCTAAAGGTCATCTGGATCAAAACATTTGGCTAGAGGGAACTAGAATAGTCTACATAAAAGTGTGCTGCTGGGCAGGTTGGTGACTGAGCATATAGCAGAATAGTCTAGTACACGATAATTTGACCACGACTTCCCGCGCTTCGCAGTCGACGTCATCGTCTTCATCGTCGTGGGTAGGCATAAGAGCTTTATGCTATCGTTGCTGCCGATCACGCCTCGTTTAAAACTGCAACACACTCTCGAGCAGTGCAGTGAACATCTTCGTCTTCATGTAGTTTCAACTGTAGAACACTCTCGCATTATGCAGTAAGCATCGTAGTCTTCAAGAAGTTCCATCTGCTCCGCTCCTTCGTTTAACGTAGGTAGATACGCCATAGACGTACGCCATCTCGCTAAAGGCAGAGACCGCAGCCGTGCCAGGCAGTCTGCCGAGACCATCGAACAACGAGAAGCCAGACTAGCCGGTTGACGAGAAACTAGCGACTACGGAAGCGAGCCAAGAGTGAGCGACAGCTACCAGCGGCGGCCGGTTGCGAACGGTCGTGAAACTTGGTTCAAGGATAGTTGTACATCTAAATGTTTATTTTACCTTATGTTTGGCGCATGATAGCGTTAGTTACTTACGCACCATTAAACCGAAGACAACGAAACACAACATCTACATTTTTTCTCTTCTCTCGTTATGGTATATCTTTATCTCCTGTATTACAGTAACATCTCCTTTTGGTAAAGCATATGAATCTGGCGCTGCCTTCATCGGTGACTTTTGCGGGCGGCGAAGCCTTTCAAGTGGTCCTTGCTAACTATTTTTCTCGTCAGCGACGCTTTTGTGAGACAGAAGCGAAATAAACATTCATTTACTTAAACCAGACACGCACACGCATACGTCCAGATCCACATAAGCGCTCGTGCGTGCTGTGTTTGTGCAAGCTTGTATGTGCGTGTTGGTGTGTGTCTGTGTGTTTCCGAAATAAACATTTACCTTGTTGTTATGCCGCGATGCATGTAAAATGCTCCACATTTTAAAAAATTCTCAGCAGCGTTACTATATAGTGAAAATAAGGCCGGTAAATGATAGTTATCATCTGTCCTTCTAAAATAATTTGAAAGAAGTTCAAGTGACGATTATTTGACTATACCTGGCTTGGAAGTATGGAATAAAGACGAATTTGCCAGGAGCTTTGAAAACTCGACAAAAGTAATAATAATAATAATAAAAAGCCTGAATGAGTGATTGCACTTGAGCTTACATCTTCTCAAGATTCAGCCCAAGTGGGCACCTGGCCTCCTTTCATATGCGAAACTACACAGTATGAAAGAGTCAGCGGCGTCTAGTCATAATAAATAAGTCTTGCCTAACGCTGACTCGAAAGCCATGCAAGATACTGGTGACTGCATGCGGAGCCTTTCCATTTTCCTCACCAGAGAAAAAAAGAAAAAAAAACGGAGGGGAGAGGCTCAATTTATCTTCTACCAGATTTACGATCTTTGGAACCACGCGTTAGGCAACAGTGATTCATCTAGCGTCACTCCAGAAAGAAGCGAAGGGAAATAAACATAAAAACATAGATTATTCGAGCCTCATATGAGACTATAGTGTGCATACGCCTTGGCGAGGATGGCGCTTGAGAGCGCAACGCAGCGTCGATAAATGATACGAGCCCAGCACCCGCCTCGATAACGCTAGAAGCTGGCGTGTACGGGCTTTCCCGACACCTCGTGACGCCACACTTACCGTTATTAAAAACGTACGTTGAGTTCCGGTAAGGGTAATTGATGAGGTCGAACTGGGACAATGCCAGCCCTGGTATCAGGTCCACGGGGAGGCTTGAATCCCATTTGTATTCCAGCTGGTCAGATGTATAACCATCTGAAATATCCAGTGAACCATCACTTTGTAAATGTGCAATTTGAGGATATCTTACAATTGTCTGTTCCGCTGAAACCACATCGCATGTAAACGCTTACCACTTCAACACTTTGAGGTATAATTGCCTATTCAGAATCATGTAAAACGCAGCTGAAGACAATTTGTTTCAAAACTGTGCTACATTATTTTTCGCTATGAGAGCAAAACGGATCGACTTTTCATGAGTTGAATTTGCTAAGACCTTCTTTAATGCCATTATCTTATCATTCACTCACTGCTGGAAAGGAGTCAAACAGGCACCAGTCGGAAGATGCAGAATATATGGACAGAAAAGATAGTAGTCGATCAGAATCTTTTTAAGCGGTGTGGACCACTTAGATGCTATTAATGCTTCTTTTCAAAAAAGTGAATCAGCGTACGCATGTGAAAACACTGACAAAAAAAAAAAAGAAGGCTACGGTATCACCACAGGGCTGCCTTGAAAACAACCGAGCCAGGCGTTATGAGAGCCTCTTGTTGAAAAGTAACTTTTCATCGTAAATCTTTTTAAGCAGAAATGCGGCTGACATTCCCCAAATATATGTGCTGAACCTACTGCGCACAATATAGATAAAGTTGTTTGGCTGGCTTGAAGAATTGCTGTGTCAATCGAAACTATAAATGCTACAAACATTTACTCTGGAATGTTTGTTTTCTAATTATGAAGCCTTATTAGATCCCAGGACAGGTATACAAAGCGGAGAAATAGAGCATCGAAGATCTGAAACATTAATATATTTGGTTTAAGTTTAACCAATCGATTAAAACACGGTTTGCTGTCCAATGTGAGTTTGGTTAATAAAACGGTCGTCTTATTACATGATAGTATTATTTTCATAAGGACGGCACTAAGACTATTATGTAATTTCAGGATTCTTATGTTTTTAGAATGAGACAGTTAGGCTGGGTCAATCTAGCTTCTTCAAGCATTAATGTGGAAGTATTGTAGTTACACTTACAGCTGCCAAATGTCAATGGGCACGACTGGCGGTCCATCGGAAAGCTCTGAAGTTGCATGGGACACCTGGCCTTAATTGTCAGCCTGCGTTGGGTCGAAAAGAACGGTTCACAGCTATTAGCAATCTTTGCGATTAGACAAAGTTCGCAGACTGATCGGCTAGTTTCTCTGCAACAACATAAAGCCAAAGTCGGCCAAACCTGCGTTTGTTCTGGAGAGAGAGAGAGATCGGCTGCACTCAACGGTTGACTAGGGGGGTTGGGGGGGTATAGAAAACAGCTGACCTGCCCTTGGAATCTTAGAAATGTCGCTATAGTGTCGCTCGCTCGCTCGCTCGCTCACTCACTCACTCACTCACTCACTCACTCACTCACTCACTCACTCACTCACTCACTCACTCACTCACTCACTCACTCACTCACTCACTCACTCACTCACTCACTCACTCACTCACTCACTCACTCACTCACTCACTCACTCACTCACTCACTCACTCACTCACTCACTCACTCACTCACTCACTCACTCACTCACTCACTCACTCACTCACTCACTCACTCACTCACTCACTCACTCACTCACTCACTCACTCACTCACTCACTCACTCACTCACTCACTCACTCACTCACTCACTCACTCACTCACTCACTCACTCACTCCATTGTCTTGATTTGCTTAAGAGGCTGAACTTTTCCAGATCGGTTTAAAATTATGTGATGTCATCGCGTCTCAACAGTGTACTGACATTCCGAAAACGCACGATCTGAGAAAAGATTCAAATTAGGTGGATGCTGACCGTTACCCGAGGATGTTTCTAAACCAGATAGAAAACGACAGCATCTAAGGATTTATTGAACTGGCATAATGGTTTCCCATATATCAATCGTGCACTTGCTTCCCTGATATACTGTAAACAAAAATGTTTGCCTTTGTTCGCAAGTAATGCGTCTCGCAAGTAATGAATCTCCGTTTGATGCATTACTTTCGAATAAAGGCAAATGCACAAATATTTGCAAATATCGGTAACTACCTTAGAAGGAAAAGCTTCCACCTCCTAGAGAAAAAAAAAAGACTAGTACAAAAAGACGCGAGCCTAATGAGATGTTGGACGTTAAAGATGGGCACAAGGAAAAGGAATTGCTAATTTAATTAGAAGTTGAGCTTGCAACAGACCTGTCATTTGCTTCCCGGAAAGAAGTATTCCATTCAGTGTGTAATCTTTAGCAAGTTGTCTTCGTTTGTTCTGGTCTTTTAGACTGCTAATTAAGTTTTTCCGTGAGCCAAATCTCGAAAAATTAAATGGGTAAGCTTAAGCGGAAACAACAGCGTTAAAGAAGTTATATAAGATACGGGGATTACCCTTTGGTCTTCCAGACAAGGCTTAAAAGCTACGCTGCTTTTGGATTCCAAGCTGATGAGCTATGAAAGCAAAGGAACTAAACAAAAGGTGACTACTATTGTATTTTCGCACTAAGGTGTATAATAGCGCTGCACATAAAGGTGCCTTATCTCCTTTGAAGGATTTGACTTTGACTGAAAGAACTTTAACAAAAAAAAAAAAAAAAAAGATGATCCATATTTGCATTTAGCTCGTCATTTTTTTTTTTTTTTTCAAATTTAACGTCTGCGCCAAACAATGAGTTTAAAGAGACATTTAAAAAGTTGCTTAAAGCATAGTCTGGGATGTGCGATCTTTCAGCATACGGCGGCGTGCAATCTGTAAAATAAAATAGAGAGAAATTGCATTTTTGTTACTACTGTATAGCGGCTTAAGCTCGATTAGAATAACCGCTCGTGCACGCATCACATGCAGAGGGTACCGTAATTTAAGCTCCATAGCCTTTTTTCGAATTGATCTTTATTCTTTCTACGAGTACGCGCAGCAAGCTTGCTCGTAATCTTAGTATAGCGTTGAAATAGAAAATCAAACAAGAAAGGCATCACTTCCACCACAACACGCAATTTTTAGCGCAATACGACAGAGTGGGCAGGACGGCAGCAGCCTTTACAAGATGCCTAATCGTTGCATGTTCTTCGTGCAGATCCTCGCGGCTGTTGCTGTTTCGCTTTTTTGCGACTTCGACTCAAGAGCGCCTGCGCAACCATCAAGCTTGCGGCACGTGGATGGGACCATCAGCTTCGCTACGGACTGCCATGTCACCCTTGTTGGTAATATACCTGGTGTGCTCCCCTGGGCACCTGACGGCTTCCCACGTGCATGTCTACACCGTCCAATCTCCATCGGCCCTTGGTCTACGTCAGCTCTTCCTCGGACTATAAATCGGACCGCACCGGCGTACCGCTTCAGTGGGCAGGACGGCAGTAGCCTTTACAAGATGCCTAATCGTTGCATGTTCTTCGTGCAGGTATGTTACCTAAAGAACGCTCACTGCGTTCGATCTGATGATCGTTGTTTGCTGCTGTTTTCCTGCCCACACAGTTTTGTTACCTTCTGTTCAAATGCTGTATTTTGCTTCTCTCGCCTTCTACAAAGCGGGGACGTTGAACAAAACCCAGGCCCCCCTAAACGATCAGTCTCAGCTAACTCGTCTAAACATCTTAGTGGGAAGCGGGCAACGCGTTCCAATACTGACTTGTCCTCCACTCCGGGGGTCGCAGACGTCCTTTCTCAGCTCTCGCAACTGATTGCTGGTCAAGAACGAATCGCTAGTGACATTACAGATATTAAGAAAACTTTTTCCGCTCATCTTGATGTCCTCGAAGCTCGTGTTTCATCACTGGAATCATCTGCAACTCCTTCAGCCTCTGAGTCATTGAGCGCTAACCTCCGTTCGGACATTACCTCATTAAAAAAAAACAATATCCAACTTGGTTGTAAAGAATGAAGACTTAGAAAACCGGTCAAGGCGGAACAATCTTGTTGTGCACGGTCTACATGAGAGTCCTGATGAAGATGGCGCCAGTTTATTGTCCAAAATCCGCAAAATATTTACTGAAAATCTTCGCATAGAATGTCCGCGCATTGAGCGTTGTCATCGCATCGGCAGACCCAGTGATGGACGTACGCGACCTGTCATTCTAAGGATCCTCGACTTCAGTGAGAAGATTGTTGTCATGAAAAACGTATCGAAACTCAAAGGGGAAGATTTTTACATCACTGAGGATTTCTCTGCGAGCGTCCGTGCCCTTCGTAAGAAAATATGGAATGCATCTTCCTCGCTTCGTGACGGTGGTTCAAAAGTGAAGCTTCGGTACAATCACGCTTTCATTGATGGTGTCAGGTACACATGGGATGAAGCTTCGAGTAGCTTGAAACGGGACCCCTATCACGATGCGACCGAATCTTCTGAGCTTCATTCGTTACCCTGTCATGAAGCTACCGAATCTAGTGAGCTTCCTCCGTTACCCCGTTGACGTTCACCTAGCTCGCCACCAAGTCTCGTTGTCTTAAATCTTAATGCTAGAAGCATCTCTAACAAACTCCCTGATCTTCTCGCGCTTGTGTCCTCCCATGACCCTCACATTATTGGCATCACTGAAACCTGGCTTCACCCTGACATATATGACTCTGAATTTACCCCACCTGGTTACCTTGCTATCCGTGCTGACAGGCATGAGGGCAAAGGAGGTGGTGTTGCTTTACTTCTGCGTTCTTATCTTAGATTTTCTATACTTCCTGCTCCATGCAACACCGAGTCAATTTGGTGCAAGCTTTATTTAGAAAAACAGACTGTTATTATTGGCGTTTTTTACCGACCCCCCGGAACCTCTGCTGATGTTTTGCACTCTGTTGGTCAGTTCATACATAGCCTTTCAGTATCAAACATCATCTTCATGGGTGATTTCAACGTGCCTGGTATTCACTGGCCATCGATGTGTTATTCTGGCCGTGACGCTTCTTTAGCAAAAGAGTTGATGGATCTCTCACTCTCTCTTGGACTCACTCAAATAGTTACGCTTCCCACCAGGCTGAATTCATTGCTAGACTTAATCTTTCTAAGCCCCAACCTAATAGACACCGGGTTTCAGTGTACGGTTATCGATGGTATTTCTGACCATGAAGCAGTTCTCCTTACCCTGTCCCGCTTCTCTAGTAACCCACAGTACTCCTTCACGTCATTTCCGGATTTCCATCACGCAGACGACAACTCCGTAATCGACAAACTAGCCGAGTGCTTCGACGCCTTCTGCGCGCTCAGCCGTGACGGCGACGTTAATGACCTTGTTGAATATTTCGAAAAAATTGTTAGACTGTGCATTAAACAGTTTGTTCCCGTCAAAACAAAGAAAAGAAATCCTACTCTTCCTTGGATTAATCGCGATGTTTTACAGATGTCACGTCGTGTAGCCCGGCTGAGACGCATGGCACGTAACAATAACCCTGATGTTGTTGCTCGATTTCAAGCTGCAAAAAATGAACTTCGAATTAAAATGCACTCTGCTAAAGATTTCTATTTCCGCGTTGATCTCTAAGGGCTGCTAAGAGATAACCCTCGTAAATTTTGGCGCTCTGTTCTACCCTCAAACACTTCCTCCACCTCATTTGTTATTAATGAAGAAATTGTGACTGACCCTGTTCAAATATCTGATGCATTTAATGCCTACTTTTATTCCGTATTTGCACGTGATAATAACATGATTCCAGCTTTCAGTCTTCCTAATCATGATCATTCTATCTCAGATATCATGGTTAGCACTCCGGGGATTTTAAGTCTTATCTTGTGCCTTGACACAAAAAAATGCGCTGAACCGGACTGTATCCCAAACACCTTCCTAGCACGTTATTCCCTATGGTCATCTCGATATCTCTCAATTATATTTCAAAAATCTCTTTCCACTGGCATTGTCCCTTCCTCATGGAAACTCGCCAATGTACTCCCTCTCTATAAATCCGGCAACAAACAACTGCTTTCTAACTATAGGCCGATCTCTTTAACTGCACATTCATGTAAGATCCTAGAGCACATTATTTATAAACACATTATGGAATTTCTTGAAGCAAATAATCTTCTGTCCAGAGCTCAACACGGGTTTCGTAAGGGGTTTAGTACAGTGACTCAGTTAACCGAATTTGCACATGACATTCTTCTCAGCATAGACGCCGGTAACCAAATCGATGCTATATTCATCGATTTCTCAAAAGCTTTCGACACGGTCCTTCACTCTAAATTGTTATGCAAACTAAAAGTAATTCTCAATAACTCTCAACTCGCTGATTGGATTGCCGATTTCCTCTTACACCGCTCCCAGTCTGTTCGCTTCAATTCCGTCGATTCTTCTTTAGCCGATGTTACCTCAGGTGCTCCCCAAGGCTCTGTCCTTGGCCCTTTGCTATTTTTGCTCTATATTAATGATTTACCTGACAGTATAACCTCCAAGATCCGTCTATACGCCGATGATTGCGTACTGTACCACACTATCAACTCTGTTAATGATCACCTCCTTCTGAATGTGTCTTTTGGTATGTTCCGTGACTGGTGCAATACGTGGCAGATGAACATCAATTTCAGCAAAACAGTTGTCACGTCTTTCACCAACCGCCTATCACCTTCTATTTACGACTATGCATCACTGCAAAGGGTTTATGAATATAAATATCTTGGCGTCGTTTTTTCTCACAATATGCAATGGTCAAAACACACCGATTACATCACAGCTAAAGCTCTTAAAAAGGTAGGTTACTTACGACGCACAGTACGGGATGCTCCTAAAGAAGCAAAATTGCTCATGTACAAAACTCTAATTCGCCCTATTCTTGAATACGCTTCTAATGTCTGGAATCCATACAAGCAATGTGAAATCGATCAAATAGAATCTGTGCAACGTAAAGCTGTAAGATTTATTTTTCGCCGCTACGACTTTCATTTTTCACCCTCATCTGCGATGTCTTCCCTAAACATAAGCCCGCTTGCATCCCGCCGAAAAACTGAGTCCTTAAAACTTCTTCACTCCATAGTTCATTCTGCTAATTGCCTTTCAGAGGGTAAGCATATCTCGTTTTCAAAACAATCTGCAACCAGGAGCCATCACGATCTTAATATCCAACCTTTTTTTGCCCGCACTAACGTTTTCAAATACAGTTTTTTTCCGCGCCCTGTGGAGTGTTGGAATTCTTTGGATGGCAACATTCGTGCACTATCAATCTCTGATTTTGCGTCGGCAATTGAGTCGTAGCATTGTATGTTGTTTTTCTAGCGTTTATATCTGTAATGCTTGTATGTACTTTTGTATGCGTGGAATTGTTCCACATTTTTGTACCCACTCCTGCTATAGCCCCTTGAGGGGCTGCAGTATTTTCAAATAAAAATAAATAAAATAAAATAAAAGTAACTGAAAGTAGAACTGTATGTATAGACGGTCTCAGGTTAAAGCTCGCGTGTTTGTGCCGCAGGCATGAGGTCTGTTTTGATAGAGTCTGTCACTGGCGTCCCTTAGCCGACGAAATACTATTTGATGCTTTAACAATGAATATTTAATAAAAAACAGGGTGACGCTTAAGCTTTGCTTTCAGAGTAGACACCGCGAACTGCCTTTAACATCGCCTTTTCATTACACGAGTTCTTTTTAAAATATTTAAAAGCGGAAGTTATTGCTGCATCTTTTTGTTGCTTTTTCACCATGTGCGCGTGCTTGAACTTGAACCGACGAGAAACCAAGTAGTAGCTATAAAGTATCTCAGCCGCCGCCGAAACCGAGGTTACCGCTCGTGTGCCTCTGCCTAGTCACCTAATGACGTCACTCAACAGCAGCTACGCTGCAGCCGTGGCGCTAGTTCTGTTTGATAGTCTCCGCTACCTCTTAGCCTGGGCCAACAGATCGCAACAGCTCTCGACAGTTTAACGGCAGCAGACGTCATGAATGATCCAGGCGAGACGCCTCGTGAACTGTGTGCGTCTCAGATGTTACGAAGACGACAGGCCGAATTCGATCATCCAGTGGATGAAGCTCGCCGAGAGGTCACCGTTATTAATACTGTAACATGAGTAGACATCCCAAACACATGTAAGTAAGCCACACGAATAACAAAGATTTTACTAAGTACCCCTATAACAGACTTGGTACCAACGACTCTTCGTTGCCTATGCGTTGCGTGCCCGTCTACATGCAGATGACGTTGGTTCAAACCCCAGTGGCAACGAAATAGTTTAATTAGATTACTTCTAATTTCCGAATTACCTCAGTTAGAGGAGCCTCCTCGCCATTTTTGGCTTCATCTGGACCGTTGCCCAAGTTGTTATATAATTTTGAATATTGGTGTTTGAAATTCCTGCACGAGGTAACGTGGTTGGACGTCATAACCCTGCCGAATATTTCTGACATGTGGTGTCGACTACTACGACGATGGCTTTTCGACCGGACGGCGCTTCGCGTAGAACTGAACTACTTCGCAAAACATCGCTAAAACCATTCGCGGCCATGCACTCAGGTATTACAAAATAAAGTTAAAAGGGTAAGTACACAATACCTTTATTAATGCCATGAAAGGCATAAAAAGCAGCACTTGCTTCTGTTGGAGTAGCTGACGGGAGACAATGAGATTAAATTTAGAAATGTCGAAAATTGAGAAAAAATAGACAAGTATAAAATAAATATACAGCTTTCGATGGATGTTTACCTTAGACTGATTTAGAAGTGCTTCTCTGATAAAAAAATTGAGGTCACCTTTGTTAAAAGCGCTCTCATGTAGTATGCTTACTGTCCCTAAATGCTGGCGTGGTTCGGAAAGATAACTTTCGTGGATGAAATTATCAGTTTTTTTTTTATCGGGGCAAGAACGCAGGTTAAAAAAGCAGGCACAAAAAATAATAGAAGGGTGAAATTCGGCAAGTGGCTTCATTCTAGACGTCTCGTAGAGAGTAAATCACGGCCAGACGCTTTCATCTTCTCGACCGACTGATCCATCGAAATTCGCCCAGCAAGCGTGACTGGAATGCCGAGTCAAGAGCTACCTTTCTTTGCTATCAATGCCCCTTGGAAGAGAGAAAGTGAACAAAGAAACAGTTCGCTTCACGGACTTCTCTCGACACTGGAAATAGTTTTCCTTTGTGCTCCGCCTTCAAGCAGGCGTAAAAATGTCATCCCAAAGTCAGAAGGCCTGGTCTTGGGACAGACATAAGAGGCAAAAAGTTGCAAGGCGAAATATGAGTCGCTGCTGTCGAGTGTCATGAACCTTTTGTAACGTCAACCGTATGAAAGCAGGTATTGCACCGATTTTTTTCCGAGGCCGTCGTAGCGGACATAATTTCACCTGCACATTTCTTGACGAATGTTAAAAGTAAAACCATGTACCTTATTACCTCTTCAGGGTAAAACAAAACCGCGCATGGCGGCGGCGAGAAAGACAGACACGAGAAGAAAAGAAACTCCGGTGTTTCATTTGTGCAATGCAGAGGGGAATCGCTAAAGCACACTACTTCGATGGTAAAGCTTCTTGCTACAACTGTTTGCTTATAGGGTAAACATACCCTGGTATGGCGCCCTTTCTTTCTCTGATTTATTTGAAAATGCGCTTCTGAATATAGTATTAAAGAAATATTCACCAGTTGTGCAATGTTTTTTTTTTATTATTTTTTTAAGGGGCTCCATATAAAAGCCGAAGGATGGTAAGTGATTGAGAAGGATGCAGGGAAGGATAAAAAAAGAATTCAAGAGATTCTTGAAAATCTTCGCAAACATTTTCTAGTTTAGCAATGAAGCTAGTGTATACCATAGTGGCTATTTAGAGCACTGAAGGAGGATGAGTGAGAGTGGAGCAAGAATGAATAATAATAAGAAAAATAATATTCTTGTGGCTAATTGAAAAAAGTTGGCTGGAGGCTTAGCTTGGTTAAGCCTGGAAGATTGCGAAAGCAATACCCTCGGCTGCGCCTCGTTTGGCGGCTGCGCCCCGACTTATGCGAGGAGCCGAGCCACAGCCCATTTATCCCCCTAACGTGACGTCACAAAAAGCGCGAGCGCCTTCTCTCGGCTGTGTATGGACTCGCCGCCGCCATCCGATGGCGCTAGCTGGGGCCCCGTCTCTCGGCCTGGCGTGACGTCACACGGTCACGTGAAAGGTCATGTATGGAGGCGCCACGACACGCCAAAGGCTCGAAGTCCTAGCAGCATTGATTTCGCAATAAAAAGCCCATACACTTGGCTCATTTCCGCTGTGAAGCTAGTGTTAAGCAGGCGACTGTACGGGAGATGACTGCTGAATTATGGCTCAGAAATGAGGTGACATTTTAACTTGCATTTTCAGAGCAGTACATTTGAGGAGCAGTGTGGTCGGGCAGCGAAGCCGAAACGACCGGTATCCTCAAACTGAATACTTTTGATCCTGTGCCTGATGTTCGTCCAGGAGTACACGCACATTGGCCACAACCAGGGAGGAGAAATATTCAGGAGTGAAAATATTTTACTGATGGGGACGTGAATAAAAGGCTAGATAAAGTCATTAGAAACTCCTGAATTTTTTGTTTCGGTCAGCGTAAGTAGAAGACGCCAAATTACAAAAGGACCACAAATTTCAATGAGTTGTCCGTAGCCACAGCCCATTTATCCCCCTAACGTGACGTCACAAAAAGCGCGAGCGCCTTCTCTCGGCTGTGTATGGACTCGCCGCCGCCATCCGATGGCGCTAGCTGGGGCCCCGTCTCTCGGCCTGGCGTGACGTCACACGGTCACGTGAAAGGCTCGGCAATTATCAGCACAATATTTCAAGACATGTTTTGCCTATGCACATGCTTTCCAAAGCAATAACATAATTTCTTCTCAGTGGAGCCATTGCAATTAATAAATGCCCATATAAAGTCAAAAGTGCGAATGCGTCTGCAAGTCGTTGGCTTTTCTGCTGGAAGTCGACAGAAAGGGCAAGTCCTCGGGCTGTTTTGGTGCATGAATTACGTAACCCATTTTCATTCATATTTCGCAGACTATCCTTCGATGGAGCCTTCCTTTCTTAGGAAAAATTGCCTAGCCCATAGCTTGCTACGGTGTTTCGAGTACAGTGTTAATATGGGCACCCGCTTCCCCTAACCTTCGAACATAAGTCAAGGACACATAGCACTTTCCCACGCACATCATATAAAGAGTCTGTAAATCTTGTGCAATTTAAGTACTGCTCTTTTTTTTTTCGAACGTGCATGTGTGCGCACGCAAATAATTAAAAAATAGCAAGTTTACGGATGCTTAATAACATATTTGCACCAGCGGCATCTCGCATGGTTTAAACACGCATTCTAGGTTACACAAGACGGCGCGCAATTGAACCTTAGTCCTGGGTTACGTTTTATTTTTCAACTTGTGCAGGGACATAGGTGCGCCATAGGTTGCGTGGAAAACAGCAGAGTAGCAACAACAGAATAACAGCTTGAGGGGCAAGTTGGTGCTTCGATATACCCAGAAATGTGGCGCAACAAACACAATCACATGAGAAGAAACACAACAGCGGCGCCTGTGTTTTATTTCTTCTCATGTGATCGTGTTTGTTGCACCACATTTCTGGGTACTATGTAGCATCAAAAGAAACAACTCAGGGTCACCGGCGATAACAACACTTCTGTAGAAACAAACAGCTTGCGAAGGTGGCCTCCTCTCAGCTTTTCGCATGCATGCTTAAATGACCCTGAATCTTCACATGGATGCAATGCCGGACCACGTCGGTGTAAGTGACCAAGCATCAAGAATTGATGCCACGCTGACTGGCGGCGAGTCGCTCTCGCCGGCTAAGCCACGCACCAAAGCGGTAATTATTAAATGGCTTATGTCGCATTCGGTGCGAGAGAACGGGTGCAGGCAACTAAGTGAGAGGGCGAAATAAAGCACACTTCCATCGCAGACAAGCGCGCCCGCGTGAATGTTTCTCCGCACCTCATGGAGTAGAGCACGTCTCCGTTCCTGAATATGCGCAGCAGCTTGTTTGGCTGCGTGATGGTGTGCAGGTAGGAGCCCTTGCCGTTGTGGAAGTACGTATCGGGCTTCCATATGCGCTCCAGCATCTTGATGTGCAGGCTGATGGGGTTGATGGTGCCGTTGAACTTTAGCCGCTGGTCGGTCCATCGCTGCCGGAAGTAGCAGTCCATTGAGTACTCCTGTTGGGAGGAAGAATGCATAGTATGTTACATGCATTTCTTTCTACCTGATCTGAAACTCCTGATGAGGTAGGAGAAATTAGAACTTTTAGATAAGTAAGCCAGAAGCTAAAATGAATCGGTGATAATTTGATCGAACGAAACATTGGGGTACAGGTTATAAATTGTGATAGCAGTCGCCTCGTATCTGCAGAATGTGTCGGGCTAATTGGTTCGTTGGTTCATAATTTGAAACAAGGAAAGAGCTGCGTTGGCAAGGCAAGCCCGAAGGAGGGAACACTACGGAAAGTAGTTTCTGTATTTATCTGCTTCTCCATATTTAAATAAAGAGATTTACTGGCCTTGTAGAAGCAAGGTCATCGCAGCCGGGAATTTAAGCTCAGGTGCGGCGCGAGAAATCAGCGCTGAGCTTCACCGCACGTACGCTGCGCGGAGCGAGCGGCGCGCCCTTCTTCGCCCACCTGCTTCTATTTCTTCACACACCTGACGAACTTTATTCGTACCGGTAATATGTGAATACTATGAACTCAACAGAAAGACACTCTCCGCGCCGCATAAACAGCTAAACAATGAAGAAGCCAAGCCTTCGCAGACCACAGGCGGGTAATTATCCCAACCCACTATGACTGCATAATTTAAAAGTAGTAGACAGAGAACATGAAAACTAAACACTGGGGGCAGAGATACACTTGACCACATAATCTGGCGATGCCCTTTTTTGCCTGGGACAATGATTACCATTCTGGACACGAAAGCTTGGGGGTTCCTCCTAGAAAGGGAAAACCTTGAGACCCAAAAAGTCATCCGCCTGGCGGCTCAGTGAAGAATCAGTGTATTCTTGGGCGCTTTTAATTGCGGAGTCCTAGCTTCCCATTGGGGTCTGCGTACTTGAGTGAAGTAGTAGAGAAACCTCCTACATCCGCGGTAATAAAGCTTTCAATCAATCAATCAATCAATCAATCAATCAATCAATCAATCAATCAATCAATCAATCAATCAATCAATCAATCAATCAATCAATCAATCAATCAATCAATCAATCAATCAATCAATCAATCAATCAATCAATCAATCAATCAATCAATCAATCAATCAATCAATCAATCAATCAATCAAACGTACCGGTACATATCTTCACAAATATGCAACATTGCCTGACATATTGTCCTCAGTCTCCTGGTGAAAATACCCTCGATCCCTTCGTGTCCTCTAGACGTGGCTGTGACGTCCTTGATGTCAGTAAGCCGCCATGGAATGGTCGCACGCTAGAAACAGTGCTTCGGCTGCTCTTCCTTGACATTTGAAGACATTCCATGGATGAATAAAACTACAGCCAACTGTGTCTGATCATGCCTAATCGAGTTTCCGCTCTGTATTCTAGGTACCTATATTGCTGACCTGGCTATATGCCTGACCTGGTTTATCAAGAAGGTATAACCAAGGATAACAACCCTTTCGCTTGCATAACCGGGCTTAGCCAAGCTTGGCCGCAGCCATTGTTTTCATCTTTGTATCACAGTCGGTAAGGTATAGATGTATCTAGTTCGGCTTCTTTTTTTTTTTTTTTTTTTTTTGGACGTAGATTTCATGATAAAATATACGTTCACAATAGGTGCGGCAGAACGCAGCTTTAACACCTCCGGAGTGAACCCACACTTCGTTTACATTTCAGCGCAAGTAACCTGCACATCAGAAACAATAAAACGATTATTTACAGTGAAAGAGCCAGATTATACTTCGATTGCTGAGAAGAAGTGCAGTTTTAACCAACATGTGTAAAAAATAAAAACACAGTGAGTGCATATTCCTGGAGTTCATTTTATTGTGAAGGTTTAGTTTATGGGGTTTCAACGTCCAAAAGCGACTTAGGCTATGAGGGACGAGGTAGTGGAGGGCTCCGGAAATATCGACCACCTGGGCATTGATTGTGAAAGAAAGTAAATCGAATACACAAATGCATTTAGAAAAGTTATTCAGAAAATATTAGGCAAAATTGATGGCCAGTGGTTGTAGATTGGTACTGAATTTCTAAAGGTCTAAAAGGGTGACCGGGATATATATTTAAATTGAGGTACAGCGTGGCTTTGTTGAGTGCACATGGTATTCACTACGTCCTTACGCTAACTTACATTTATTGAATTTTAACTATAATCTGTGCTTGCTCAGGGGGGACGAAGAAATCAAGGCACATATGTTAGTATGTCACGGGCTATCAACTATATTATCAAAGAAAAATATGACTTAGGACGAAAAAGACAGGGACACAGAGAGAGGGAACACACATATCGCTACATGTTTTGTCGCTTCTAGTTGCGTTGTCCTGTGTCTTCTTTCTGGGGTCGTGTCTATTTTGAGCCATGTTTTTTTCTTTGATATAATGAACTAACCAGCTTGAACATCTACCCTACTGAATTTTAATATGATCGAGAAAATTAAACGAATTCGTGTATAACATTCTTGCAATGTAAAACTGCCAGCTTCTCCTTGCAGCATTTCTGAAATGGTTGCACGCGGAGTATTTCAAACAGTTCACCGCTTGCATATTGTCGGGTCAACACTTTTAATGCCCTTTTATGAAGGGAGTGTGTGACTGCTTGAACCGTCTTGGTGCATGTACGTATCTCAGAAGGAGTTACGGACGTGAGATGTGAATGAATTAAACTGAAAGAAATTTAGCTCGCAACCTGAACTGGAAGAAAGAGCAGACCAGTAGGTATCGTATATTAATAATAATAATAATAATAATAATAATAATAATAATAATAATAATAATAATAATAATAATAATAATAATAATAATAATAATAATAATAATAATAATAATAATAATAATAATAATAATAATAATAATAATAATAATAATAATAATAATATCAGATTATGTTCATTACAAAACATACTCATCGAAAGTTATGTGACTTTACCAACAAGATACTAATATCATTAATACACAGAGCGATTTCATAGCCTCCAGATTTATGTTTAGGAAAGCAATACGCAGGTTTGCTTTGTGAATATTTATTTGAAGTTGATCGGCATAGAGCCAAGTCGAATCTCATTTAACCAGTCATTGGCGCGCTGTTCAAGTGCAGGGAGAGCTGAACAGGAAAAGAAGATGCTAGTTCGGTCAGCATGCAGTGCATTCTCAGACGTATTCCTGATGTTTATGATAACATTTATACATAAATTAAACAGTAATGGAGCGAGAAAGGATCTCTCAGGGAAGCGAAATTTTATTGTGCCAATATTCGACTTTATTTTGTTTGCATTTGTGTACTGTGCGTTTCCAACAAGGTAAATGTGCAATAATTCCTGCACTATTCCAAGGATAGCATACATTTCTAGTTTATTAAATAAATATTTGATGTTAAGTGCTGTAAAAAGCTCTGCGAAAGTGAGCAAAATGCCTACGGTAAAACGTTTATTCGAAAGGCTCGAAATGAGGCTCTCTTTAATATTAAGAGTCCCTTCCTCCTTAATGTGGCTGGTTTAAGTTCATTACAAAGGATAGCTGTAATATCAATTACATTTACAAATTTAGAAAGATACATGTGTTTACTCTTAGGTAATTTTAGAGAACGTTGAAAATATTGACATGAGATAGTTGCTGAGAATGCCATTTCTACGGCCTCCTTTACGAAAACACTCACTCAAGCTATTTTCTTCGCATGTGGAATACAACAGCGCTTAAAACTTGATTATAAACAGGCGACACAGAGTGGAAAAGAAGTAAAAAAAAAAAAAAAAACATTAGAGGAGGCATTCACGAGACGCCACGGATCCCTTTTTGTGCTACGGTACGAATATTCAGCGGTGAAAGCTACCGTACGTGGAGTTCTCGAAAACATATGCCTGTAACTTTTCGCCTTTCTTCATGCATCACAAAATGGCCGTCACTGTGATGCTGGGGCACGCTCTTTTCGCAAACTGCAGATTCATCTTGAGATGGGCGTACATGCATGGATACATGGCGGGTATATACCACCATCAAAGCAATACCGGAAAAGTTGGCTAAAACTGGCAGAATAAATAGACTAGCTTTCATAGCGAGAAAACTATTTTTGCACAAAAATGTCGCCAGGACACTGCTTGACAAAGGCAGATGTGTTGAGAGTGTGCTAAATATCCAACATTGCATTGGTGCATTTAAAAGTGGCAGTGCAGATTATGGTGGTTACTCCGCAGCGTTACCACGCTGCGGAGTATCCAGTAAAGCACAAATATATTGGGGTTGGCGGTAGGAGTAAAGCAACATACAAGCTCAGGCTAAGTTTCTGGGCAGTGTATAGCAGAGGCAGGTGAGGATAATTTTTTCCATACGGTTGTGCGCAATCAAGCATCATTTTACCGCCAAACCACGCGGGATACTTACACTACAATATGAAAACTGCTTGCCATAAATTATGAATTTTCAAAGAACGACCAGTTTTACGATAGGCATGATTTTCCCCAATTTGCCCCTTTTTGAAATTCATGTTTTACCCAGTTTCCATTTGTGTGCGACACATTTTATGTACGGTGTAGCGAGGTATCATTAGCAAGCATTAACGATTCCCTTAAATCGGCCTGAACGTCAGGAGGCTGCTGCTAAGTTCAGATATACTTAAGATGCTATGCGTGGCATTATAATCTCTTTTTTTTTTTTAAACATTTCTCTAGCAACTTTTTGTGCTCATAACCAGCAGGTATAGCGTTCTTCTGAAGGCAACTGTTGGCAGCAGATATTTATAGTGATTTCTCTTAGACCTAGGCAGAACAATAAAAAAACACACATGTTTATGAAATGCAAAAGAAAGACAGAGAGAGAGGCACTATTTGCTTAAGTAAACACTTGCTGCGTGCACTCCATGAGATACGTCGCCGAAAATAGCCTGATCTTCTGACAATTTGAAAATGCACGCGCGAAATAGCTGGATGCAGACAACTCAACGCAGGGGAAAGCGAAAAACCCAGACGAAACTCAATATAGGGGGAAGAGATAAGCTTAAACATGACCAGAACCAGCCCTGTAGGCTTTTCTTTCGATCGGTTGTTTAAAGTACATCAATCATCTTGCTTTAGAGGCGTACGTGGGCTAACCTTACACACATGACGTCTCGTATAACATAGGACTTGCTTTGGAGGCTTTACTCGCCTTAACGGTCAAAGTTTGGGGGACACTCATATGTTTGTACTGGAATGCGGGTAAATGAGGATGTACAGCCCTGGTCAAAAGTCCTGAAGCCTGAGGATTTTCGCCTCAGCCGAAAAATGAAGCCTTCCCAGTGCCAACAATTAATAGAGAGCCGTTAAATGCTAAGATAATTCCTTTTTGGGATAAGAAATTACTTCCTAGCATTTCAAATACCATTTGGCCTTTATCAACCAGTCAAAAAAAAAAAAAAACAACAACTACAAAACTGTGTTAAAAATACGACAAAATATCCTGTAGTTCTGTAATTCCGTAGTACTTTTCTGCAGTTCTGTAGTTTTTCTGTAGTATATTTCTGTTGTCTGTAATTCTGTCGCACTTTTCTGTTGTAACTACAGAAATTTCTGATGCTACTACAGAATGCTCTGTTGTCACAACAGGGTTCCCGTTAAAACCGCACAGAAGTTTTGTCGTAACATCAGAAAATTTTCTGTAGTTTTTTTCCGACTGGGCATTGCGTAATGGCTCCATTTTGCGGCTGAGATGAAAATTTTTTGGCTTCAGGAGTTTTGACCAAAACTGTACGTAGACCCCATGCGATGGCGTCGTTTCTTTACTGCATCTGCTACACACACACGAAACATGTCCACTGGCTCATCTGTGTGGAAGGCTCTGCATAGAATATGACAACAGCACAAATGACGTGTGAGCTGAAGGAACCTGTAAATGAGAAGTAATAGTCAGACCACCCTGCGCTGTGGTATCGGGGTAAAAGGAAGTAGGGGTCTTTATGTCAGAATGACCAAAACTATTCAGGGAATAGAAGCCCCGTGTAAGTGCACTTACCATGTCGAGTTCCGAGATAGGGCCCATGCTTCGAATCAACATGTTGGCCGTGACACTGGTTGGACGCACTGGAAGGAAAATGAAAGCATCGATCGTGTGGCAGTGCCCCTCACTCTTTCTTAAATTTTACACATCTTAAAATAGTCCGTTAAAGTAACGACACGAGCCTCACTTGTGTTAACGTATTGGCATGCGTTGTGCGCTGCTTACAGAGTGGGTGGCAATGGTCGAACATGAAACGACAGCGACCGAATGAATACGAGAGGCGTCGCTACAGTTTGTCGTCTTGTGAATTTCTAATTTGTGGCATGAATTGACCTTGAAGGGCGTTAAAAGTTTTGAATCTACTCTAATTTAGAATGCATCGGATGTAGCGGAATATGCGTCATTTAAGAGTTTGGCGGGTAGGCGGGCTTGAGTAGCCGCGAGAGACAGCGATCAGGAAGACATCTGTAACTCGCGCCATATATAACGACTCTGTGCGTTGTGCAATAAAATAAGTTTACTCGCATATAAGAGTTATGAAACTGGGGAACGCCATTTCCGTATAAAAGGCGCAAGCACAAGAATGTCGTAAAAAATTGTCGCTTGTAGCCGAGTATATATGGTGATCAATAAGAGATTCAATGACTATGATGAAACATATGTCGCCAAATATGCCCTAACCTGGCCTACGTTATCTAATGTGAACACCAGGAGGCATTTCATTAATTTTATTTCCTTTAGAATATATGATGAGCATAAAAAAGTTTCCTACATTTATTTGACCAAGAATCGTGTTTCATCAATAAAATTAAACTATTTGAACCGCTAAAACAAACTTTTGCCTAAATTTATTGTCGCTTTCCACTTACTTTTGCGTTCAAGGGCCATGCAATCATCCCCGATATGTTATGTGTGGTCATTCATTAATAAATGTTCTTTTTTGAGTAAGATCTTTAGGTTTCTTCACTGTAACAACATGAACAAACTTAAACCTGCTACTTTGAGGCCTTCCTGACCACATATTAGCCAATGTTTGGACCACATACGGTGTTTCCCACTCTTATTTACTTCATTTCACAACATCTCAGCCCATGCTTCGACTGCGGAAGATCGCTTGTCACTCTTATTTGCTTCATTTCACAATTTCTGAAAGTTAAATTAGCCCAGGCAAACGTCTTGATTACATTACATTTCCGTGTTAGAAAATTATAAAAAAAAGGCAGCTAAGTAGTATGCAGCAGCGTATACAGATTATATTGAAAAGGGGCAGCGTCGAGCTGTTCGCTTTATGTATAATAAGTACCGCCACACTGATTCTCCCACTGATCCAATGGCCGCAAATAGAACTCCTTCTTTTCACATTAGGCGAAAAGTGTCGCGCTTGTCATTTATGCACTCGCTCATTCATAGGAAATTTGTAATTTCTCCCACTGACTATCTTAAGCTCCTGGAAACTCGTAAGGCTCGCCGTCATCCTAACTTTTCTTTTCCCATTATTTTGCTCGCACAGAAACATTCAAATTTTCTTACTTTGCCCGAACCATTTCAGAGTGGAACAACTTACCATAGAGTGTTCTACAAAGTGAAAACTTTGATAAGGCATTGTTGGAATACTTAAAATGACTTTTGGATTTTTTTCTTTCCTGGTATTATTGTTTGTGCTTATGTGCGTTTTTTTTTTGTGCTCATCATAAATTTTTCTGTCAATATTGCTCTTGCCATGTGAAACACACCTCCATTGTGATTATATTTATGTGATATTTGTATGTATCATTTACTTTTCACCTGCTTGGGCCAAACATTTTGGTCTGCAGTATTGTATAAATAAAAAAAAAATAAATATGGCCCACTGATTACGGGCGAATTCAAGATTCTATATTTGTCGAAATAAAAGTACGTGCTCAAATATTCGTCCCCAAAGCCCATTGCATGAAAGCTGTTGTTAGTATGTAAGCAAATAATAATCGCAAACCAAATCTGAATAGCTTATTGTTCTGCATATGGGTGAGAAAATGTTTCGATTGAAACAGAAGTAATCGAACCTACATGAATTCAAACAAATTGACAATAAAAATAATAAAAAAATACGTTTAGAATGACTTTCTGACACTTGCTGCTCTTAAAGTAGCATTCATTGTGTAGGAGCATGTCGTCATTTTTGCAGGGCTTAGCGTATATAAACGAAGCGAAGAACAACAAGGACGACATGACGAAGCGCTCAACTAACAACCTTTATTTAGAAAATGAGGCGACCAGAGGTACTCTATCAGGCTGCGCGACCACGGTATTCATAAACGAGAATCATCAAGAGCCAAATAAAACTTTGACGTATACCTCAGGTATTAAGAAGTGAGGTCAGGAAAGCACGTGTTTAAAAAAGAAAACACAGCTCCAGAACAAGGGAAATAAAGGTGCGATATCTTCATATGGCCGAAATCAACCCTGGTATAATTTAATTTTGGAATGCCTCAATTTGGACGGCAAGAAGGTCAAATTAGGCAGAGAAAACAAACCTAAAACGAGTAGGAAAGGAGAAAACAACTTCCCTAAATACATGACAGTAAGAATAAAAAAACAACAACAACCTGATGGACAATGGAGAAACCAGCAACATGAAAAAACATGAAAAACCACAAGGAAGGGGAAGTGAAATAACTGAAAACATAACGATAATTATCATGAAAAATTGGATGCACAATGTAGAGGCTAACCGTTAACACGACAAGACATTTGCACATTTTTTGGTCTTACAAACCAAGAGGCAACAAGGTAATTCTTCCGTTTGACTGGAGCCATTCAAAGCTTGTAAAAAGTATTTTAGTTCGAGATCTGTTAAAAAAGGTTCTTGAAACTTCAATGAGTTGGATTCATAGTTCAATGAATTCCCTCATTAGAAAACAGTTTTTTTTTTCAGACAGACAGACAAACGTTTACGAGAGTTAGCTTCGGGAGTATGGAGATATCGCATCATGTTGCGCCTTGTTCCGAATCTGTATTCTTTTCCTTTGGATACGTGCGCTCCTGCTCTCGCTTCACCGCACCTGAGGAACACGTCATAGTTATTTTGGTTCTTGACAATTCCCGTTTATGCATACCGTGGTGACGTGGATTGATAGAACATCTCCTAAATACTGGTCTGTTTTGTTTTCGAAATAAAAGTTGTTAATTTAGCTCCTCGCCGTGTCGTCCTTGCTGTTCTTGTGCTTAGTATTTGTGCACTGAGTCCTCCTGGCGTGGAAAAGAACGAACTAGCTCACCAACAAGTAATAATATCGTCATTTGCGCCATGAAAATTTTGGAACAAAAACCAGCAGAGGACGTTCCGAAGATGTGTCCTGTTTTGCAAAGCCATACAAGTAGTAACTTCTCGGCAGTAGAGGTGAGTAAATGGGAAATCCGGAGTGGCAGTGTTCTTTTCTTCAATTTACTTGTAAATACGAAGACTTTAGGTGTCCCATCGACCAAGAAAGCCATCGTCGGTGTCCAAGGAAAAGTGGAATTGGAAACCTCATGACATCCCAGGTGCATGACCTCACACGAGAATTTAAAACAAGCCCCATTTCTCCCTTTAATCGGGGCGTGAGACGTGGAAATGAGAGTGTATAAACGCAAGATCAAATGGGAATAGGATTTATAATAAGGAAGTAATTATTAATTTACATCCACCCAAGAGTAGCCATCTAGCTACAAAGGAAAGCTATGCAACTTTCTCAGAAACTTGGGTTGATGACAATGAGTAATTACTCTCTTGTTACAAGTTTACTTCATGTTGGGGGATTCCACTAAATATTCGATCATACTAAGATTTAATGCGACTTAAAGGCCGCCAAATGTCTCAAATGAAATAAATTTGTACACTAGTAGAGGTCACTTAGAGATAAATGTCAGGTATTAGGCGGGGTTCGAACCCATGACCCTTCAGTTCCGAGTCAAACATGCTGAAAACTACGACACACAACGTAAGCTTGTAGGGCTTGGGAACAAGAGGGGTTTATATGTGTGTTGTGTGGTCAATGAATCTCGGTTTAACGCCCTAAAGCGACTCACGCTATGAGTGACGCCGTAGTGGAGAGCTCCGAAAATTACGACCATCCGGGGTACATTACCGTGCCCTGGTATTGCGCGGCGCATGGGCGGCTTTCTTTTCGCCTCCGTCGAAAAGCAGTGGCCTCACCAGATATATTTTTCTCACTCATAGCACGCAAGCAGTCTTAATAATACTCCTGGATCTTTGTTTAGCACCACCACTTTAAAAATGTTGTCAAAAAGAGATTTTGTTTGGCAATAAGAACGAACGTGTAGCTGAATGGGGGCATTGCATATTTGTGCTATTTTGAACTTGGTCGCTGAGTGAGAGCTCAATGCACAGTAATAGGTGCTACTAGAAGGCCTGCGAACGCCACTTTGAGGGTGTCCATTAGAAGCCACTATTCCTTGAACTTTATTATTCCGACTCCTCTCTTCTCTACTTCTCTCACTCCCTCAGCACCCCCTTCAGCTCTTCATTTCAACACTTCGCCAGGTCCACGAACAGTGGCTAGTAAACTCAGACGGTATTGGAGTGTGTGTAGTTGGGTGACGTCAGTGCGATTTGCCTGTGATTTTGGTTTAACTTTGTCTCCTTTATCTGTCTAAATGCCGGTCATTACACTGTAGTAGCTACTGTGACCAACGTGCGTAGTTTACGTTCAGCGTGGTTGCGCTCAAATTAATGTGAATGTAATGTATACGTTGCCGGTTGCATCTCTGCGCCCATTTGCGTGTGCTTACAACATCGTTGTCTTTGGCACCTGGCCGGCGCTGGCCCAGCCTGTCACTACGAAGTTATTCATTCATCTAGTAAGAGAGCGAGCCGCTCCCAGCCATACACATCGCACTCCACCGCTTTGTGCCTTACCCTTCTTTCGCTTTCCCACTCGCGCTCTTACGGCTACGAGTCCCCCTTTCTTCGTCATCGCCTTTATTTGCAAGGCCGCTGTGGATTTTTGTAAGATACTGCTGTAAATATGTAGGTAGGAATGGTCATACTTTTCGGTACGTAGCGAAATCCCGCTTCCAATAGTTATCCTGCGCTAGCTGACAATTGTTGGGACTGCCACAAAAAATTGACGGAGTCAGTTTTTGAGAATAAATAGCAGAAACCTGCATACGCTGTGGGATCAAAATTTGTTGACATATAGAATTTTGGAGTGCGATGTTACACACACACACACACACACACACACACACACACACACACACACACACACACACACACACACACACACACACACACACACACACACACACACACACACACACACACACACACACACACACACACACACACACACACACACACACACACACACACACACACACACACACACACACACACACACACACACACACACACACACACACACACACACACACACACACACACACACACACACACACACACACACACACACACACACACACACACACACACACACACACACACACACACACACACGCACGCACGCACACACGCAGACACACACACACACACACACACACACACACACACACACACACACACACACACACACACACACACACACACACACACACACACACACACACACACACACACACACACACACACACACACACACACACACACACACACACACACACACACACACACACACACACACACACACACACACACACACACACACACACACACACACACACACACACACACACACACACACACACACACACACACACACACACACACACACACACACACACACACACACACACACACACACACACACACACACACACACACACACACAAAAGGCTTTCATAAACTGCTTCCTGTTGCAAAAAGGCTTTTGTCCAAAATTTCTGGCTATGTAACATCTCGACCGACCTTCAACTGAAGCAAAAGCGCGCAACAGCCACTCTGCAGAAAGAATAAGCGAAAGCACATGCTATGGTCGGGGACCGTGCTGGGGCATAATGCGCTTAAGATTATCTGGACAAGAGATAGGGTCTTACGGAGAACATACCAATTGTGTTGTTGTACAAAGGGAATAGTGAACCTACTGTTCGCCCTTTCTCTCTTGAGCGCAACGCAAAATTCTCGCTACTTTCTAGCCGTCTGCGCTGATTTTGTCCTTTCTGTTTAAGTCGCTGGAAGGTTTGCAACAAAGCGGCAATTGTTTCTTGAGAGAAATCTTTACTACGCTCTTCCATAGCTTGATCGGCGTATGGTTGCTTCATTTGGCCTGGAACGCGCCTAGCGGCAAGCGACCTCCTCGCTGGCCGCTTCTTCTCCTGCACCGCACATTTGGTACTTCTACTTCTTCACACACCTGGAAAACTTCATTCGTACGGGTACATATCTGCACAAATTTACAACATTGCCTGACACAATCAACATAGCCTTCCAGTATTCTACCTATTGTTTCCCCCCACCGCCAATCTGGCTCACCTCCTGGGACCTCCTGCTCCGAAATTCCCTCGACATCTTCGTGTCGTATAGAATTGTAAGGACCGTTTACTCAAGTCCAAAGTCCCACTATAATATAGCGTTAGCAATGGCTATAAGTATTCGCCGTTACCACCTGTAGCGCCACGTTCTGGGCGATATCTCTGAACGGTTAATAACTACGCATAATCGCCACTTTCGAAATGCTCTCGACACATTTCTATCGTCTGTACAGCCGATGGTGGTGTCCTTGAGGTTCGCAAACATCCATGGAGGAGTTGCTCGCCTTAGATTTTGTCTACTTTTGTTTAGCCGTGTTAAACCTTTCCTTAATTTTTTTCTTCACGCTTCAAAATTTATACTAAGGAAGTATTCAAAATTGGTATTCAAAGTGTACAGAATTAAGATAGAAGGCCCAACATCTGTTTTGATTTTCACGAAAATGCTATCCACGTAGTGCACAGTACACGAATTCTCATTGAACAGCGTTTATGTCGTACAGCAAGAAAGGTGCTTAATAATTGCTTATTTGAAACTGGGAACATACCTCCGTGCCATGGCCTTTGCGTGCTGTCGTAGTTGTCAAGCAAAGTCTCCAGCAGCTGGCTGGTCAAGGCCATGTCGGACTCTCGGTTATCCTCGTTCTTCTTGTTCACTCCTGTGCCTTGGACAGGGCGAGACCATTTGCACGATGCCCTGAAAATGGGATGCACGCGAAGAAAGAATGAGCACGGTTCGAAGAAAGCAGGAGACGTCGACTCGGCTAAGCGAAATGGGTAGTTGTTACTTTAAAGTGCTTTTTTTTTTTTTACACGCACATACGTTTATAACTTCACCGAAAGAAATATGCACAGGCATAAACATATACAATGAACCGGAAAGCAATATTACCATAACGCCACTCCTTTGTCATTACATTTTCTGAAAATGCGCCCCCAAAGAATGCAGTTTTACAGCTGTCCACTGGTAACGAAGGTTTACTGAGGAATGCGTGACCACCCTCACGAAAGAGATAAACTTCGATCAGTTTCCTCATTATCTGATTCGCATTGTTTGATAATGGCAAACGCTTTCTAAAGATAGAGCGCAGTTGTGTTCCGATTATCAAAAGTAAAGAACAAAACAATGAACTTGACAATTGCCCAAGGACCTTTAGCGTTCCTTCAGGCAGTGTGCAAACAGCTATCAGCTTTACCGACGTAATATCCTCCGAGCGAACGCGGAATTCTGAGGATGGCACATCTGACGCAATCCTCCATCCTGTCACACTGGATTACGGCGCAACCGTCGTCAGCTCTCCTTCCGATATTCGGTTCTGGAACTATATTTTTATATTCTATATTTGGTTTGGTTAAGTGTCTGTAGAATAATGCTTAGTTTCCTGCGTGTAGAAAATATTACTTCCGGCCTGGTTCTTTTCATGTAGTTTGGCATTAGTGGACGTAAGTAATAACCACTGTCTCTTTGTTCTTCATCATTTTCGATGGATTAAAGTGAACTCGGACACCTTTCTGTTTTCTTTACCTATTACTAGGCGCAAAATTTTGATTTAAGGACGACATTGCTAAATCCTGCACGAAAAGAACAACACATACGCACCGATGTTCGCTCGAATATACACTAACGCAAGACAAAACGTGTAGCAAACGTTTTAAGACCCAATTTAGAATGGCGTTTTAATAGCAAAGTAAGACTTGGAGTAACTTAGTATCGCACGCTAACAGTGTGTCATTGCTATATTGAGTGTTAAAGCTTTGTACATATTTGTTAAAGTTTACATGAAGGAATATTGAGGTTATGGGATATGCTAAGTCACATCCGTTGCGCAGCTGCAGTTAGTGAGCTGAAAGTCAACTTGCGCGGTCTCAATAGCGATTTCCGAGGCCGTCCTACGAAAAGTAAGAGGCGCAATAAGCAAAGTAGGGTGCCATAAACCATACTAGGACCAGGCCATAAGTTGCGCCTCTCTTGCATATATGTTTCAAAACCTCAATTAACTCTTCAACACACCCTTTAACCTTTAAACTGAAACAAGTATTTTTCATCCTAAATAGTCTTATAAAGCCAATTTTTTAGTTTTGAAACGAAAGAGCACAAATTATAATCTCATAGAAAATATCAAAGTTCTTGTAAACTCATTAAAATATCAGATTTGGAAAACCACACACTAATGTTAGCGGAAGCACTTTGTGTTTCAAGATTGTACGGCACGTAAGAAATCAAGAAAAAAAGAATAATGCTGATTGCGAGCTTTGCCAACAGCAAATTAGTGGAGAATACTATCAGGTCCTCTTTTATGCAAAGTGTTTGTTGCAGCATTTGCTGTTTGGCGTAAAACCTTACCGTTTTAAGTTGAAGGATGCTAAATTAGCTTCCAGCGAAAACATCATGATATATAGTGGACGTTTTCAGAAAACGGTAAGAGTATTAATTGTATGAAACTCCGTAAAAGGTGACTGAAAGGGTAAAGGAAGTTGCGAAGAGGCGGGGAGATCTAGTGGTTTTTCAGGTATTGCAAAAATCTAGCCCAACTCTGTTTGTAGACTTATTGCAAAACTCAGAGGAAATATTGCGGACAGCGCCTTGTAGTGTGAAAGCCCTTGCATTGTTTTACCGAAGCATTTTCTATGAAATCCTGATATCTTGTGTCATTTAAATACTTCATATGACGAAGGGGACGCTGTGTGAACGAAAGAGCACGGGATCATGCCCTAGCACTGAGGAACGTGTCAGTTGACTTGCAGGGCTCTTGACTTTGCAACTTTGCGAGATTATAGGACTTTCGTGAAGAGATAAAATAGTCTTAATCGTGTAAGGTTGGCTATCATGTCTAACCGCTTCAATAACCGCTTCAACTGGCTGTTGTTGTGATTATATTTTATGTGCAGTAATAACCGCTTCAACTGGTCTACTTGATGTGTTGGTGTGTTTTGTACCTAGTGCTTTTATGCTGTTTTGAATTTATGTAAATGTATGCCACTCCTGCTTGGGCGCTCAGCCTGCAGTATGTTCAAAATAAAATAAAATAAAAATAAACAAGTAGAGCTGACTAATGATAAATCATTTCTTCCCGAAATAAAAACTTTTTTTTTGCCTATTTTGGGGGGATACTACACCAGACTGTTTTATAACTACCACATGCTGTTGCGCTTGCTAAAATGACATGTACAACCAATAGAAGATTTTAATCGCGAAACGTTTTGGGCGCCTATTGCCGGCGCTTTACCGCTGATAACCAGAGGAACATGGTGGGAAACAGAAAGGGGAACCCCAAAGCGAGCCTAAACGGTTTTGTACGCTACCCCTCAGTGCCTACATGCTGCGCTGCCACTGGAACAGCACATGAGACAGCGAATGTCTTCCTTCACTGCCGTTGCTTTCGTGGCTCAACACTGAAAAAGCGCAAAGCTATAACGTTTCGGTCGACGCTTCAAACGCGCTCACAGAGGGCCGAAGTAGCGAAGCAGAAACAAGATGCTCTTGAGCGCGGTACGTCTTTCTTCCAGTTAACAGCATGATTACGTCTACTTTCGACAGTGAGTCGACTGCAATTTTTTAGTTTGAAAACCTGCTACAGGTGCAGCCTGTGGAGGTGCACTCTAGAGCTAGACAGGCATTATGTCCGTAACAGAGCGTATGAATACATGATTAATGAATTAAATAAACTAATTAATTTTTGTATCATTAATGTGAAAGCATTAGATGTCTCTTGCAAGAAAAGCCAATGGCGATCTGTCTGACTTTCTTTGCGGATCCTCATTGGCATACATGCACTTTACTACTCGCTTATATTCCCTAGTTTCTCAATTTGTGTCTGTGTTATTTCAGACATCATCAATATGCAATCTGAATTACATTATATGGAAGGCCGCCGGGCATAGGCATCGAGCCCCGCTTTATCCAACCCGAATGAACGAGCCTTGGAGGCCTTGGGACAGCTTGCCTAATTCGGGATCACCGGGTCCTGGAAGCCTGGATTGTGATCCCATCCTCCCACCTCAAAGGTGAAAAAAACGTTGGTAGCGTTTGCCACTTCCGCCATGCCTTGCGATCTCGTGATGTCACAACCTGACGTCAGTAACGTGTCAGTTGCCAGATTCATGCCTGTGATTTGTCGCCCACAACGAAAATAACGCAGGCACCTGATTTTCTGGAGGACGGGGCATTTAACGCTATCGAAGTAAAATCCCAGTGATGCAAGAAAAATAAATGACGATTATCAAGAAGCCGTATGATGCTTACAGCATGAAGAGACATGCATCCCTGATGCACCATAGGATATGTCCAGGACCAGCCGCGACAGAGCTCAGGGTCACTTTAGACAACGTTATGCACATTAATCGCCTATATAGGTATGCTCGCCACCAGTGGCGTAGCCAGAAAGATTTTTCGGGAACTCTTATACGCCAAGGAAGAAACAAAATGCGCGAAAAACAAAAGCTGAAAACGGGCAGGGAGGGCGGGAAGGTTCTAGAGGTGTTCTGACACCAAGATATCCTGCTCACCATAGGCTGACCCCAGTGTGGCACCTATTTTCCCGAGATTGATTTGGTTTGGTTGATGGGGTTTAACTTCCCAAAGCGACTCAGGCTTCCTGATATTCGTGTAAAAATATGACTAAAGCGTTCGTTACAGTTTTTCAGGTGGTATTCTGCATGTGTGTGCTACTCGATCATTCAATGTAAACGAGCGCGAAAAGACGAACACAGCAGAGAAGGCGACGCGACACAACGTGTGCGCTGGCTGAATTGAATACTAGCTTGCAACAGGGATCTGAACCAACGACATATGTATGCTTTGTATGCGACAGGTGCATGCGTTCAAGCATAGATTTTCGTAAATTAGGGTCCTAGAAGCTGAGTGTAGCGTGAAATTCTACGTGGAATACGCAAGCCATTGAAACCAACACGTATCTGACATTTGACGATAGCTGGCCTTTCAGCAAACAATCCTGCCTCGTATCTCTCTTGGACTTCATAAAATCAGCCAACCTTTTCCCATTCATTTCATCATTGGCTCATTCTTCATCTGATATCCTACTGATGCCCTGAGGCAATAAATATCGTAAAAAAAAAAGTCTTTCAACATGGATGGTGAGCCAAGTTTTTAAATTTTCTTCAAGTTCTATGCATCGAACGCAAAAGTTGCGCTTTCGAAAACTTGCTAATTTGAATTTGTGCTTTACACGACATAAAACAGCGTCACTGCGTGTGCTATTGCCGCCAAAACAATTTTAACTTCTTCAACAACGCAAACTATACAAACAGTGTCTGTGGTTGATATAGAATGAATTCGGACAAGACCATATTACAGGTATGCCTTGCGGAAACACCTCTCAAAGAGCTTTCAAATGTGCATTTTTGGTGTTCTATTACCTTGTAGCTTAAGCTCTCCTTGTCGAGGAAATTGTGGCATTATCGGCAACCCTCCGCAAAGGTCTTTCGCGACCGAATAATTTGAGGAACCTTATTAAGAGAGAACGATTAGAGAATGGCGAAAATATAACCAGAAATGAAAACAGCCGTGTCTTTGAGGGTATGAGGCGATGGCATAAATTACTCCCATCTTTGCTTTCTTTACGGTTCTTCACTCGCGTACATGTAGTTTCTGCACTCTTAACTACTAGTCCCTGAACTTATGCCTCTAACATCACAATATTTTTAAGAGGATACATTCCTAAACTACCACGTTATTCAGCTACCATGCGATCATAAGCGACAACCCGACGTAGCCATAAAGCCCCGCTTTAACCAAGCCGTAAGAACGTGCCTATAGAAGTGGTGAGCGTGACACGGAATACAAGAGCTATTGGAAGTTTGATTCTTCTCAGACGGTACGAACTATTTCCGCCCAATATTGGTACTATGTTGGCAATACACTGGGCCTATTTTGGACCTAACATTGACAACACCGTGCCAATATTTGGTCAATGAATTGTGCTTCCTTAGTAAATTCCACCCTCCCATTTCAAATGAGCGACCCGACTTGACAGCTTCTCTCAACTTTTTGACATGTATCGTTACGTCACACAGCTTATCGACGAATCAGCGCTAGGCCGTATGTAGCCGGCCAACTTTCACCTGCCAGAGCTATGCCTGTAAATTTTGGTCAAAAGGCCGATGCCTTTAACACTGGCGTTTTATAATCTTACAACTCAGGGTTCAATAGGGCGGAAGGGGCGATCGAAATTGGCTGTGCGACGAACGCGCGATAGACATAGCCAACGAAGGCTCGTTGGTTCGGGTGGCTAGAAAGGGGCCTTTGTGCATGCATTGTGGTCTTTGACTTAGTAATAACGCGTCCGAAAAACTTGTCGTGATGCTACTTGTGATTAACATTACGCTAATTAGGAGTCACTAATTGAGTACAAATCAGTATAGTCATTGAAATCAAATGCCGATTAGAGTAAGAACAGCAAAAGAAAAAAAGAAAAAAAAAAGAAATGTGCAGATCAAACCAAATTTTCTGAGTCAGTAGCATGATGAGTAGGTGGTAGCGAAGGATGACGAGCAGAAAACGCGACGAAGGGGTCCATTAATTCTATCGCGCTCCTCCCTTAAGGCCCGTTCACACTACGCCAGATATCCTGCGAGCGAAGCGAATTCGGTCGCTTTTGACGCCGACCGAGGCGGAAAGCGACGCGGAGAGGGCGATCGGTCCCCGACCGATTTTTTCCGCTTTCGCCGCGGTAGGAAGTGTCGTTTTGGGCGTCACATCCTGCGTATTTTCAACATGGCAGCCACCGCGTCTGTGACTCCGACGTTCTCCGTGGAGATGTTTATCGACGCCATAAAGGAGCACCCGATACTCTACGACAAGAGCCATCTAAATTTTAAGGACGTGGCGTACAAAGATCAGTTATGGGAAAAAATCGGCAAAGAAATGGGCGTCAGTGGTAAGTACAACTGCTATTCCTGCTTGCTCGCGCCGATGCATGCCGATGCCGGAGCACAGCTCGACTTTTTCAGAGCCAGTATTATGTTTTGTGCCTAGTCTCAGTCACACGTAAGCAATAATTTTGCCCGCGCCGCTGCTTGTTACTGTCCAGTGCATGCGCAGCTCGTGCGCCGTGGCTCGCCCGAGCGTACGCGCATGACGCTGACGGCACCGCGAAAGCAGCGCAGTACAATGCGAAAGGTTCTGGGCGACAGTGGTGAGCGTTACTTATTTTTATCGAATCATAATCTGCGCCGGCAGCCGATGCACGGGAATGATGCCCGCAAGTGATAGTGGTTGTGTTGTGGCAGAGCATGAATAGCCGTTCAAAATAATCGTAGCTGCTGCGCTGAATGGCTTGAAAGGCCGCAAAACATGAAAATGAGAAGGCCATCAATTCGCTTCACGCTAATTTACAACCGAAGAATAACAGTGCCTTTTATTTTTTGTAGGTTCGCTGTGCCAAAAAAAATTTAAAAATTTGAAGGACACCTTCATGAAGATAAGGAATCAAATAAGAACAACTATGAAGAGCGGTGCCGGTGCCGCAGACGTCACCACTATTAAATGGAAACATTTTCCACAGATGCAAGCCATCATGGAACCAGTTTCGAGAGACCCTATGTGAGTAGAGTAATTTCCCAAAATGTACAAGATATGTAGCCTAGCTTGTTTGTTGTGTTATCCATGCGAAGCCTCGGGAGGGAACAAAACCTACACTCAATATATGACTGTTACAGATGATCAAGTTTTGGAAACAAAATGCAAGTTATCATGCTCTCCTTATGTGTAAATATATTTTGCAGGCTCTACTCAAGTCTCGATTTTGCCCCTTCCCAAGAGTAAGTTGATAAAAAATGTTCTACGTACTTTCTCACATATAAGTTATGATATCTGCTACTCATGACCAGGCCTAAAATGAATGTGTTGCAGTTTTATTGCATCAACTTAGTTAGGCCATAAAGAATTACAGGTTTATTCATGTCATAATTGCTGTTCACTGGAAGCAGAAACCAGCAAGATCACGCTGAACTGCCTGGAACGTCCTCTTCTTCTGTTCAGTCAAGCGGCCCAGCCACACCAGTAACAGCTGCAACTGAAAGGTAAACATCTCTGAACGTAGGCATACAAAACAACAGTCATTAAAATGTAATGCGATCAGTACAAGCATGGCATTTGCACTTTCAATTTTACAGCCATCTCGTGACAAACGAAACTGCAGATGAATGTGATTCTGACATTGAAAGGTAGGTGGAGCACTCGACACGAGCTTTTTTTTCTTGTAACACACACCTGCACCTCGGCGCTTGCTATAGTGCTTCTATAATGAGTGCATTTCACTGCTCAGAAGGCTTTAATTTTTTTTAAAAGGACTCCAAGGCCAAAAAAAGCCCGGCAGTCACCAAGGAGACAACAGAGGTAAAACAGAAATGGATGAACAATGCATAACTGCTACAGCATTTTTCAACTTGCAGCCCATCTAAAGCTCCTCAACATGCTGCTGTCGCTGCTGCCTGTATGGAGCATTTGCAGTTGGTGCGGACAGACAGGCAGCAGAGGCATCAACATCAGCGGGAGCCACAAGATGCTGTGCACCACATATGCATGGCACTTGCTGCGCAGCTCCGAACGCTTAATCAAAGGGATCAGTGTGATACAATCTTTGAAATCCAAACCTTAATATATCACAAGATGCAAAGAGCCTTGAATGAAGATGAATCAAATTAACAGTTTATATCTTGGATAGCATTTCTTCCCTTCTAAGTGTAGCTCTGTATTGCCCAGTAATACATAAAAAATGGTAATTGTTGAGAATAAAACTTTACACAATTAGAATTAGTAAATACGCTAATATATGAGGAGTTAAAGCAATAAAACTACACAGTGAGACGCATGCAACAAAGGGATAAAAAAAATTTTGAACCATTTCATCACGGGCCCATGCAGCGGCACGACCACTGAAATGGGTTGTGGGATTTTAATGCCCTGAAGCAACACATGGTGAAGGGCTTTGAATTAATTTAGACCACCTGAGCCTCTTTAATGTGCAGTGACATTGCATAGCACATGGAGTGTTATGCTGTTTGTGAAAACTAGTTATTATAGTAAAAGCTTTTGCATGTCTTCTCCTCACAGCACTGACACCTAGCCGTATTGAACATTTGAATTAATGTCCTACTGTAGCTGTGAAAGAGCAAAGGACCAGAACACACTGACGGGCAAAGCACGCTATGTCTGTGTTTTTAGTCCTTTGTTTTTTCATACCTACAGTAGCATAATAAGAAAGTCGAGAATGAAGAACCAACTAGGCACATTAGCAGCTTTACTGACATATTGAATATATTTGTAAATATGGTTTGTGTACTTCTGAAAAGCTGTGGTGTTCTCCTGCAACCACACATATAAAACAACTCACATTTCTACACTCAGTGGTGTTTGCATTCAAGGCATTACAGGGGTAATCACTGCCACCTTTCCACAGCTGTGACTGCATGTGCCTTATTTTCTGTGACTGCATGTGCCTTATTATTTTCTGCCAAGTGTAACTGTAACATACATATGTTAAGCATATTTTTTTTTAGTAGATGGCCAAGTGTGCAAAGGTGCTGTCATCAGTACAAGCAAACTAACCGTGCAATATAATGTGTGCTGTGTTGCTGTAGTTGCTGTAAGTCAAAATAAATGTTACCATCAACTACACTCTGCTGCTCCTGATCATTTCCTCTTGCCAAGGAACCTTGCCGCTTCCAATGAAGTGTCTGCAGAGCCTGTCTCGTGTAGCATAGGCAAGCCTAAACACAAAACACATAGAATATAGAAGGGTAAGTGCCCTCTCCAGTATGCAAACAATTTAAACTACTCATAACAGGTGAAAGGTTAGTGGGGTGGATAAGAAGTAAAGAACAGTCCCAATTATTGGTCACAGACATTTCCACCACATTATTACCTCGTTGGATTATAACCTGTGGCAGGTGCGGCAGTCAGTCCACCATTCTCGTCCACTTCTTGCCGCCATGCACCATCGATTAGCTGTCCTTGCCAATCTTCATGGTCAGCAGTTCCTGGTGGACAGTAAACTGTACGAGAGGACGTTTTTTCAGTCATTAGGAAGTTGTGTAATGATATACAAGCCGATATGATACGTCTGACATTTTCTTCTTTAGCTTTGAATGGCCGGCGTAGAATACGCCATCTTTGAGCCAGTATGCCAAAGGCATTTTCGACGACTCGTCGAGCCCTGCTCAGTCTATAGTTAAAAATTCTTTTTTCTTGTTGCTGCGAAAATTGACTGGGCGCTCCATCAACATCTGTCTGCTGAGCTTGCCCGTTAGTGCAGCTTCCAAACAAAGGAGGCAGACCTGCAGAAAAAAGGAGTGCCACTTCAGCTTCTTTGAAGGACAAGTCATGCTTGCACATATAGGCTGACCATGATCTCTGGCCCACATGTTTAAGTAACAAATGTGCTAAAGACAGCCAGTAAATGGCTATCTGCATAAATGAAATGGTAACATTGATAGAAGTTTAGGTCAATACAGGAAAAAAAGATATTTGTACGCTTCGACATATTCCCTCATTTTTACACATTTATAGGGTTGACTACTGACACGCAAAGTATTACCTTGTTAGGAGACTCTTAAAGGTGTGTAAAACCACTCCTTAAGCTTTAGCTAATAACTGGTACTCTAATTGCCAAGGAATGACCAAGGTAATGGGATTACTTACTCTTCCTTGCATAGGGCCTCATGAGGTAAGTCTTTAGGGGGAAAGCTTCATCTCCCACGAAGAAGTATGGCATGCTGCCAATGTCGGCCAAGGGAGCATCTCCCGGAATTCCTTGCTGCTTTTGGTCAACTTTCATGATGAAAGGGCTCCGGCCAAAGTTGCCACCATCTGATTCACTGCCATCGTGGCCCACTTCTGAAAACAAGAACCTGAGAGTGGAGTGGGAAAAAATTCAGTATATTCATTTACTGTGGTTAATAGGAACATAGGGCACATTAAGCGTCCTATGGCTGCCACGTCAATTGTGTGTAAAATTCTTGATGAAAGTCGGGCTGGCACATATGTCAACATGCACCGATACAGCTAGAAGCATCCTCCTTTTTTGGGATTTAAAAGGCTGACAGAGCTAAGAAGGCTTGATCTATAGTCAGAATCTGAGAAGGTCTGGCATTAACCCTTTATTTGACGAAAGGCATCACTTAATGTTGGATAAGTTCTCAACAAAGCATTCTTTACTGGCTATTTTCTGAAATTAACACTATGAATGACTGCTTAGAGCCCTAAGTGATTGTTTTGCATGTAGCATGTGACATGACAAAAGGAGAGCTCTTGGGGATTGTTACCCATAATTATGCACTAACAAGCTGACATTAAGCAAGAAACTAAAATCATCCAAAGTACAGCACATGCAATGGCTTTAGGCACTAGTGAGTAAAACAGCTCTACTTCCATACCTGTAATGTGCATCGCTGATCGCTAGCATGGATTTGCTAAAAGCATTCTTGTAGTTTCTGTCCACACTGCCTGAATTATTTGGGCACTCAATGTTAACATGTTTCCCATCTATGGCACCTATGCAGTGTGGCATATTCCATACCTGCTCAAATTCATTGGCAACCTAAGTTTGGAGCAGAGAAAAAAAAATGCAATCAACTAAAATGTAAATATACAAGCCTCTAAGATAACTACAGGGACCACAAGGGACGTGCAACATGCTTCATGTAAAATAGCAGTCCTATAACTCACAGTACTCTTTTGTACCCTCAAGAATGACATTGAAACAATTTTTTCCAGAGAATCATGCATTCTAGACAGGCGTTTTTGCACAGGTTGCTTCAGGTCACGAGGTTTCAGTGCCTAAATTCAATGTGATCAATACTGTCAGTGGTTTACGCTGTATGCAATACGTACAATGAAATGAGAACAAGGAACTAACCTTCAACCACTGTTCTGGAGACGATGGTGTTACAGCGTACATGGGGCCAAGCACTTCCCAAATGGCCAGGCAAACCTCTGAAATGAGGTTGCATGTTGTAGATCTGCCAGCTAAAAAATTAAAAGCAGAAGACCGCAGGGTGTCGCCAACTGACAGAAATCTGAAAAGAGGGGAAGAGAAGTGACAAATCAGTGCAGCTACATTTGCTAAGCAGCATTATACATATTATGGTTCCAAAGCGATGGAGAGACTATTTGCTTTTTCCAGTTGCCTCCCATTCAAACAGCTGCTTTCGCTAAGTAAAACTGTAACACCAGCTGCAATCCACACAAGGTTCCAGAACCAACACCTCAGGCATTGAAATAATGAAGATAAATGTGGTTTATATTCAATTCACTGTTTACGATTATGCTGTACCCCCCCCCCCCCTTTTTTTTTTTTCCTGAAACAAAAAGAGTGCACATCTCAGTCGGAAAAAACAGTTGGGTTTCAAGCAGGTTCAAACTGGATTCAAGTGGTGCACAACTGGTTCCATTTGATTCCAGTTGGAATTGTTATTTCCATTGCTCAGACCAGCTGGACTTTCTATCGAGGAAATGGTTTTCCAACTGGTTTCAAAAGGACTAAGATGAAATATGATTCCAAATGGTTCCAGCTGGGTTTTTCAACAGTTCCATTTGGACATTTCTGGCTGTGCATTACTGCGCAACATCTATGCTCACTATAAACACAGCCTAGAACATGTATTGATTTGGTAATAGAAGCTTGTCCCAAGGAACTGTACTCCCCCCTCAGGCCATCTGCCGCAATATAAATAAATTGGATATCCACGCTCAATGGGCAACTGCCACTGACTCCACCATTAAGGTCTAATAACACGAGTATATAAATGAATTCAAAAATATGCTACATGTGTAGGAAGTATGTTTCTGCATGTGCCCGTTTATGCAGTGTACCTGTGACTTATGTGTGATATATGTGCCTGGTATGTTGCAGCGAGTAATATATTTCAGAAGTTTCATTTCACTTCTGTTTTAAAATATCAGCTATCTCCCATGTACACCTCGACCACTTCAACTAAACAACAAAAAACAACAAACAAAAAAGTAGGATGAGACGCAGTCTTTTTTTTTTTTTTTACACAGGAGGTATATTTTGTGTCCATATCCTGGATGCAGTCCATTTGTCCAGGGCATAATGATCCCATTTTGTTCAAATTCTAGTTGGTGCCAACTGGTCCAACTGGGGCAAAACACAACTGGAAAATTCAAATGGTACCAAATGGAAATGTTCCAGTTGGAGCCCACTGTTTTTTTCGACTGGGATTATCCCTCATATTGCTATTGCTGTGTTTTCATAGCAAAACAAATATCGTTTTGAGCGAAATTGTTTTACATAGTGTTTTCGTCCAAAGACTATTGGAATAATTTAACCGATGATGTTGTAATGCAGAAATCATTGTATTTATTAGGAGAGCACCTACATTGCATGAGGTTAATGAGCTCGCCGCGGTATTTTCTTGCTTGGCTTGTATGTACACTTGTTTTGTATGTGCCTGCATTTTTGTACTTTCAAAAACTGTTTCCCATTTGCTACGACCGCGCATACCAAATCGCCGTATCCATAAATAAAAAAAAATGTTACAGCTTGTCTATAACACGTCACACACAACAGCACAAATATTTTCGCTTCACCTGATAACTTGCGCCAAGCGATGGTCTGGAGGTATAGCCTTGCGAAACCGCGTGTCTTTTTTTGCGATGCGGGGCCCAACAAGCTCCACAAGTGTGTCGAAACTGCTGGGTGACATGCGCAGGAAGCTGCCGAAAGGACAGACAGTAAGAAGAAGGCAAGTACACTGCCCCTGAGTGCACCGATCACAGCCACACTTCGCAAAAACACCATAGAAGATCACGCAAACTTACTCTCTGTAGTACTCGACGTCGCGGTCGCGAAGCAGTGGCAAGAGGTTGTTGGCCTGTCCCAGCCTATCGCGCTCCTGCAAGGACGGGCGCACCCACCACCGTCGTCGACGCCGCGATCTGGGTTGCTCTGCCCTTCGCAACTCTTCCATCATTCCCATAATAGAGTTGCAGAGGAGAATTGAGGCGATTTCTTCTTCCTCCGACATGTCCTCGTCCTCTGAAAAGCTTGCCATCGTGCTGTGCTCAGCGGCTCGATGCTGCGGGCACAGCAACGGCGAACAACGGACGCAAGACAAGCAGACTGCAAGCAAAAGCGCGCGAACGAGAGGTACTCACGTGAACTCTCGTCTCGTTCGCGAAGTCGCGAAACCGGAACCGAACCTCTCGCCGTCTTCGTGGAAAAGCGAGAAGCGGCAGCGGTTCCGCCGGTGCGGGCGTCAACAGATGAGAACACGCTCCCTTTTTTCCGGCGAACGAATTCGCTTCGCTCGCTGGAATTTTGTAGTAATGTGAACGGACCGTAAACGTCTTCATAATGCGAAAGCACTTACAGCCTAGCCGGATGGATTTCGCCAATTTTCGGATTCCGTTCACCAACCGAGGCTTGGTATGGCAACCGCCAAGCGTGACTTTATATGGTTATACTATCACTCGCTGGGAGTGAGTGACCATGAATACCTTCAGTACCATGTGCACCACGAAGACCATAAGAAAGATTAAGGCCAACGCTAATTTGGCCTAATTATCTCTGAAAAAATCTGTGTACAGTACAGGTTAAAATAAAAAAGAAGTCTGAGCGTTCCTGAACACACACTGGCGCAATTAAGCCTTCATACGGCCAATAGGGCGGGTTAAGCCGAAAAGTCTAGTTAAAATTTAAAGGTCTGTTAGCCCAGATTACAGTAGTAGATTGCAGTTTGAACTCACATTTGCATTAACTACACCTTCTTAAGCCCAATTAAGCTTGGTTAAGCTTAGCTAAACCTAAAATCCGTAACTAAGCTCATTTCGTGCAAAACAACTTGAGTTTTCGTACGCAAAACAAACTGTGCCTAATAACTGACGTGCCTAAACCATTGTCATGTTTTTTCGAACTACATTGCCTATACTAGGAAATGTAAAAGAGAAGGCTTACTTTTCACGACGAAAGGCTTCAGTTTCGTAATATTGACTCATAAAATAACATTAAACAGTTTCGAGTTAATTCTGAATAGTTATGCCCGATACTTGTAATCTTGCAGTCTGTTTTCTTTCTTTTTTTTTTTTTTTGTGTGGAGCATGGCTTTCCTTTTCCCTATACAGATGCAAATCTTGCGGAAGGGCAGCGTGTGTTGAATGAATAATAAATATTTTTAAAACCAGCACAAACTGTTAGATAGTAGAAAAACGGCTAATATCTTTTTGTCCTTCGGTATGCCTTTCATGTCGCACTTTTATGTGACCTTTGCTGACCAAAGTAGGGTGATAAATCAGACAATGAACCGACACAAGGCTGAGACTTCCCGAACACCGCCGGCGATGATATTTTTTCTGTTGTGGAATCAAGTCCTGCCTACACGAATTTACGACCGAGAAGCGGTGCAGTCTTGAAAAAGATGCGCTTGCATTCGGAAAAAAAATAGGCAGCCCGAGAAGCAATCGCTCGCAAAGCTATTCTCAACGAACGTCTGCTATGAAGGATGAACGCGAACTCAATTCACATCTGATCATTTCTAGAAATAGGGTCTCGGGCTAAGGTACGGAATCCACCTGAGCGATTTAAAAGAAGGGGTCAGCTCCGCAAGCCTGGAAGAATAGATGAGGACACTGTTCCTTGTTTCCGCTGTCTTTGTTTTCATTTTCTTTTGTTCCGAAGTTTGGCTTGTCTGTGTCTCCATTCAACGTGGCCTTAGAGCAATTTATTTTGGGAACGAATCCATGCATGCACAGAGAGCCATTGCACAGTAGGATGTCCTCTTACGGTAAAAAAAAGGAAAAGAAGGGAGAATTCGTCAGGGCAAAGCTGGACTTTTGTTCGAGTAAATACATAACAGCAGTTACAAAGTGCAGAGATTTATTCGCCCGTGTAACCCTCTTCCTGCGCTGTTACTTTACGTTTCCGTTAATACTCCCACACAAAAAAGGAAGAAATAAAAAGAAGTAAACGCAATGAGCGGGAAGTAATTGCTGGATGTTGACGGAAGACTTCGCTCAGGGTTATAAGAAGGTTTTGTTTTGTAAAGGATGGCAAAAATGCCACGCGAACTGCACAGTCGTAACAGTCGTAACATCCACGCTTCGCTTGGAGTGTTGCTCTGGGCCGTATAAATTTTCAAGGATGCGAACTCATGCACAAAACGATTTTCATTTGCCGGTGGCTACACAACACGGGGAAAATACTACTACTTATCCATTTGCGCATAGTGTTTCAACTAACTGCGCTAATTAATTTTGATCTAAGTAGGTCCGTAGTGAAGTGTCAGCTTCTGAGTAAGTTATTCGTAGTGGTAAATTCGACTAATGCAAATCTTCTTTGGCCGTCATAGAAAGTAGGGGCTTCTGCCGTTACCAGCCAAGGCAGGCCCATAATAGCTCTCCATGCCGAGTGTGTCATATGTTTCGTGTCCATACAATTCCAGTAGTGACTGCACCGGGGCCCAGTTTGGTATGGTTTCAGGTATTCACCTAAATGTTGTGTGCCCGGTAAAGTAAGGTTTGCAAATTCAGAATAGGCTCCGCGTTGAAGAAAATGTAATTATTCTCACCTAGCAAAGCACTGCTTATTGCAGTACTGAGCTGAGCTTTTTAAACAGGACCGAACAATTTATGCTCGGAGATTTAGATCTGGCTACCATTGAAACGTGAGCGCCTCTGCCTGCACTCAAAACTGCGGCCTCGTGCTTCGCAGCAAAAAATTACGGAAACGAACAACCTCCAGGCTTTCTCCACACGTGAGATGTTTCGTGTTTTCTTATCTTGCTGGAGCGCCACGGCGTGCAACCAGTGAAGTTGTTGATTGCCAGCATGAGGTGATGCGATGCACACTTAAAACTAAATCAGCCAAGTAGGGCCCACTGACGAACGAACACACCTTTGTACATAGACGTTCGTGCACAAAACGAAGCATGCACGCACGCACGCACGCATTTTCAAACACGTTGCTTTCCCATTAGATTTGGTCCTATATCTCGGCCTTTTCCGCAGGATGCCGCCATTCTCACGATTATATAAAATAACATTCAGTAAAGGAAAGCTTTCACGAAAATTTCTTCCTTATTAAGGCGATAAAGGATGGCCTTACTGTAAAGCTGCCTTTTCAAGGTAGTGAGTGTTCCATCATTATCATCTCCGTATTCAGAGCACTGCGAAATAAAGGCCTCTTCTATGATCTCCAGTTACCGTCATTGATTGCTTGTAGCGCTGACATAAAAGGAGAAACGAGCATTCAAATTCATGATCAAACCCACAAAAGAAAAAAAGTCGCGGTAATGTTTTTTTTTTTGTTTTTTTTTTTTTTTTGTAAATTGAAAGTTCGCGCAGGTATGCTCTCTAAACAATTCCTTTACCCGCCACCTAAGGACCAGTAATGCATTGTTAAAGCCGTTGCACTACTGCAGACTAGGTTTTTTTGATCGTTTGTTTCAAACCATCTGATAGAGTCAATTTCCACAAAATTGACAGTTGTTGGTCCAGACCTCGGACGTTGAACGACTGTCAAGAACACCGTGGTAGTGAAATTAACTGTTCCGACCTTAAAACAGCTAGAAGAAAACGCGGCAAAAAATAAATAAAAAAATCAGCAATTAACGGTCGCGGTAACTGCTGGCACAGTCACCTGCGACGTCAGAACAAGTGTCCGCGGGATAGAGTGAGACTTTGATGTAGTCTTTAGTAACTGATAGGAATAAGAAAGTTATGTCACGATATCCAGTGAGACGCTGGGAAAGACTCTGACCAATCACGACCCTTTAATGAGCGCTTGAGAACTGATTTTTGCTGTCAACCTATGATTGGGTGGCGGTAGCCGCAGCCTCCCCAACACCGCGGGGTTTAAGCGAGACAAAATGTACGCTTTCTCGAAGAAACGGGACTCCCTCTCTCTCTCTCTCTTTCAAATAAATACGAAAAGATGCATCGCAGGCTCAAGCTTCCTCAGGGCGAGAAAAATGGCTGCAACAGCGGCGAGTCAATATTTTTCATCAAGCCTGGGAGTGCCAGCGGTACTTTAGTACGGAAGCCAGAACGAAAAGGAAAGTGCAGACGGCTGAGTAACGACCGGGTAAATTGCTGTCGGCAAATTGCTGTCGCCGACCGCACCGGAGCGTCAAATGATGAAACAAGAGCCTGCGACACTTGTGCAACCCATGCGCGAAGAAAAATAAGCAAACAAGAGACGAAAGAGAGAGAGAGGGAGGGAGGCACCGAAGCTTTGCATAACCCACGCACAGAGTCCGTACAGAACAAAACGAAAATGAAAAGGAAGCGCTACTTTTATGCGCACTTTTTCACTTATCCATCATGCGACTTATGGCATTGGGGGGGGGGGGGGGGGGAGGGGAAGGGCTCAGACAGCCCCGCAATACGAACGCATGCATGCACTGCACGTGAAAGCAGTGAGCCCCAGGAAGAAACTTTCGGCTGCATTTTTTATAGGTTCTGGCTTTGACGACAATCGGAGCAGGTGACCGCAGGTCTCTGCGGCTAGAGGAAAACTATTACTGACATGGGCTAGCAGAATTGAAGCAGTGGTTTAATATTTTTTTTTCGTGCTTTGCCTTGAAGGGAAACATTAACTGGAGCTCAAATTGATGCGCGTTTTGTTTCTCGTAACGAATCATTAGGAGTGCCGCGAGAGAACATTGAAACAAGTTCTGGAATAAGAGCAGCAACGCAGTCATGTAACTATTAAACTGAAGCTCGTTTTACTTGCATGCATGAAGCATTCGTGTGCAGCTTCGCTCTTCTGTATGATGGCTCAAAGGGGATGCTATATTGTCTATCTCCGGACTCGGAACGGGACAACATTTTAAGAGCAATCTCACTGTCCACGGCAGGTTTCAGTAATGATAAAAACAAAACAAAACTGAGAAATACTAGGTGCATTTGAGCAATGCAGTGGCTTATGTTACCGTTCTTGCTTCCTGTTACTCGTTGCAGAGAACAGGATCAGAGAGGGAAGATGGGCCATCTAGGTTTATTGCGTTCAACTATACGTTCTGCCGTGCACGCAGCACAACCCAACCGAAGACGCTTATGATTCCAAGGGCCTTTCTTGCAGAATACGGTCTGCCGCCCAAATACGGACTAAGGACGCTAAAGTAAAGTATACAAAGCGCGTAAAGACTTACCGGGCGAACTTTGGCAAGCTTCGACCTTCTCCAAATGTGTGTGCATTCTAGTCTCGAGGCAAAGCGGCCGAGTGAGGATAGAGTACGTCGAAACGAGTTTCTTGAGCTTCTACACGAATAAACCGCCCGAGCGACGCCAGCTTTGACGAACGGCGTCTGCGCACTAGTACGCGAGCCTTGAGTGGATCACAAACACGCCTAGTGTCGCCGGTCTCTCTTGCGCAGGACGCCACAATAAGGCAGGGGAAGAGGGGAGCTTTCATAGTAGCGTTATATTACTTACTATGCCAGCTAAAACATGGAGGCATGACGAATGGACTTTCAGCTGTCAAAACCGCAGCGCGGTACTTGTCGTAGGAAGGAAGTTCGGGATACTTCGAAACGTTAATCTAAAGTCCGGCAGGAGACCATGGGAACAGAAAGAAACCTTGCTATGCCAGTTATTGCAATGTAATTCCTGAATATCATACGAAGGAGTAACCTCTCTGAAGTTTCTTTCATGTGGCTTGATCGGGTAAATAAGGAAACATCGATGTGAAATAAGCATAATATGGGCACCTGCAGAAAATTTTCATGAGGCTGATTCTAACCCCAGATCCTCTGCACTCTTTGTCATTGTCTACAAACGCGTCATGACGTCTGTTAAGAGGAATCTGAGGAGCCACAATGTAGCGCCCCCTTCCGACTTAGCCAGGCGACATATAGGCTCCCACAGGAATCGACGTCGCCCGTATAAAACGTACGTACGTCAATAGAAGCAACACGGGTGCGGTTTTGTTCTGCGAACGTATTAAACCTTCGTAAACTATGACTAATTTGCATAACTTGCGATGAATGAAGCGCTATGATAAAGCATGCTCACCCATTCAGCCAAAATGAAGCGTTCCGTATAGAGCATTCCTCTCGACAGCTACTGTACTTGGTTGTGAGTACAGAATAATTTTGTAGCCGTTATCAATGATTACATGAACAGTTAACAGCAGACTGCTTTTGATGGGTGTGCAGTGTCAACCAAGTCTAGAGATTAAAATGAGCAGTTATGTATTTAGGTGATTTAGTATTAAATACGGCCTCAATTAGGCTAGGTAAAACCACTCACAAAACGTAGAAATAATATTCGGAGTTCTTTGATTCGCTCCCTAAGAAGTAGTCAGTCGCCAGTTGCGGGAAATATCACGACGATAACTTGATTAGAATAAAAAATCAATTCTTTCGATCCATCATTCCTTATTCAGTTCCCCGCCGACCGGATTATTATAAGGCAAGCATCAACGTCTTAATCCAGGGAGTTATATGATGAACAGTATGTTACGAAATTAAGTGCGTTTCGCTTTATTTCACCACGGCCCATTTCCTGATGAGACCAAAGCCAAAATATGGAATTTTAAGATGACAAATGCAGTTGGCATCTCTTGCTAACCTTGTGTCGAATAAGTCTTTAGAATTGTTCTCTTTTTTAAGTTCTATTTCACATGTGGTGCCCTCGCACACCGGGCTGGAAAGGCGGCTGGATCTTGCGGCATCCTCGACTAGTGGCGCGAACCAAGAAGATGCCGACATTCACCATCTACGCCGACTCTTCCCCTTTCTTGAACAAGAAAGATTTTCTCTCTCTTTTTCTCTCTCTCTAAATTCAATTACTTTTGCATTTAGATTACAATAAAGGCTCTTAGAACCTTTTGTTGCCATAAAACAGTGTCCATGCAATTTGCAACCATGATTTTAATCATGGCAGCATGGTGAACAGTGACGAAAATATATTCATTGGTCATACGACCTGCAAACATTAAAAAAAAAAAGGGGTTTAACCAAAGGACATTATAATTTTTAATATAGGTCCGAATGCGGCAAAGTTCAGAGAAAATCTTGATCTAAGTGCTTTGCAGACCATTGCATAAACATTTCGTCCCAGGAATCCAGGGGGTCAATGGTCAGCAATCTCCCGCTTTCAGCGCATATTTGCACTCCATGGTTCAAGAATTCATGACCGATAATTCTTATGAGGCTATACTTGTCAACGTCACCTTCACGGCTACACGTACGCGTACGGTATGGACGCGTGGTCTGGATGCCATTGTATGCTAAGGTCCCTATGAGAAATTCGACTGCGTTCACCTTCGTCTGCAACCAGCCGACAATGTTTCGCTGCATCGACTTCGCGAGTGACCAAAGCTGCTTACGATAACTGTCACGTTCATGTCGACGATCGCTTTCCTCTTTCTGACAATGGACGAACCCTGTGGTGCAAGAACCTTTGCATACTTGCCAAGTAACAGCCTCTTTGCGGAGACACTTCTTAAAGAAGGCGGATCTTTTCTGGGACCGCACAAATGACTAATTTTAAGGACTTTAAACAACCATCATGTAAACTAATGTCCTTTTGCAACAGTTCTCGTAACATTCTGCATTGCTGCTCCCCTTCCAAACGTACGCTTAGTTGCCCATTAGTCGAACAAAACAATAATCATTATGAAGCTCCGGTTTGAAGCGATATGAAGCTCCGATTTACGTATGGAGATTTCCACTGGTCGCTCCGGAGCACGTTTTTCTTGCTCCGGGATGACAATTTCGAATTCCACTGGTCGACGAAGATAGGTTGCGCTTATTCCGCTGGTCGTTTGGAGCAACTTGGGGCACTCTATCTCAATCCGCCGATCGGAGTCGGATCTCGCCGGAAGTTCTAGCCGCTGATGTCGTCACTTCCGGAGGCTGCTGGATTTGTTTTGGCTGTTTTTGGCCGTTTCAGCGATATCGGCAGAGGGCACGGGGAATCACCGTTTTTTTTTTTTTTTTTTTTGCGGGAGTATGTTGAAGTATCGAAGTGCGTCTATTGAAAAACGTCTGCAGTGTTAAAATAGTGCGAAAGCAAGTTACAGAGGGCCACACTCCTGCTTATTTATCACCCACAACAATTTTGGCGCTGGAATGCGACTTCAACTTCCGGAGCCTGCTCAGCAATACTTCCACCGCGCACTCTACACGTTCCGCTGGTCGACCAAGGCTAATTCGCCCTGTAGCGCTTTAGGTCGGTTCGGGCGCCCTGCTCTGATCGACTAGTGGAAATCACGACAAGCAGTACGAACGTTCTTGCGTAGCTAAGAAGTAGCTTGTCTGACACTGAATAGAAGGCTCCCTGTGGGTTCGATCTCGATCTCAATTAAAAGTCTGGCCAGATTGGCAGTTCCTCCCGATTCGGTCATGGCTTGTAGCGTCATGACACCACATAAACAGACGATCAGTGAGTGCCCGGCCAAATCACACGCCAACAATCTACTAGAGGCGTGCCCACTGGTAAGACAAAAAAAAAAAATTAACTCGGCGAAATGCTGGAAAGAGTATCATAGTTACAATGCACAAAAATTACTCTAGACCCATTCTTTCAGTTGTCGCAGCCATCTGGGCAAGCATTGAAAACAAAAGGGCTTTTAGAGCACAGGCAAGAGAATCGAGAGGAGGCAGAGAGGGGCGTAGTATCAAAGCTGTGAACGAATGTTCTAAATCACGCCTTATCGTTGCTGCGTAAAAAAAAAAAAAGGAAAAAAATGGGCACACTTAAACTCTGCCTTTCATGCCTTGGCGCAACAAAGTTAATGCTTTCCATTTTGCTAGTGGTCGTTTTAGTATAAATACCATTTGCTACAGGTTTATTCAATATTACATTAATTTGCGTATTTACTATCTGATTACTATACACTCGTAAGCTACCACATGATCTGAAAGATCACCTGGCATATACACGAGTAGACATATAGCCTCGGCGGCTGTAATCAGCCAGTACGAACGCGCCTGCGTGATCTAAGACTAGCATCCCTGACCCAGGATCGAAGGTATCCTTGAGGGTTCGATTCCCATCTCATCCTCCCATCGCAAAGGAGCTGTGTCAGTTGACATCTCTTACCAACTCGGCCACGTCATGTGGTCTCGTGACGTCGCACAACCCGACGACCAATCAGCGTCCGCCATGTCACCTACCAGCTAGCACGTTCCAGAGGCATGCCGAGGAATTTTCTCTCACGACGCCAGCAATAAATAAATTGGTTCACAGGAAGGGAAAGGCGCAGTATCTGTCACACTTGCTCTGTGGACACCCGAACCGCGCCGTAGAGGAAGGGAGGAAGGTGGGAATGAAAGTGGAAAGAGAGAAAGGGGAGCCGTAGTGGAGGGCTACGGAGAAATTTCGACCACCTGGGGATCTTTAACGTGCGCTGACATCGCACAGCACACGGACGCCACTTCGTTTCGCCTCCACGCCCGATTTTCGAGAAAACGGGGTCTTTCCCGTTGTTGCATTAAAGTTGCCTGGCACGGCAAGAGTAAATGTGTGGAGCTTTCTCAAATAATCTAGCTAATGTACTGTTGAAAGGCTACTGTGCATTGCTCTGTTGATACGAACATCGCTGCGTAAGCGTTCTATAAAGCCAGCCAATCGAAGCCTTGAAACTCAAAAAAAAAACAAAAAAAAAAAACAAATAGCTAGAGACACTTAAACCTGATTACGTTCAAGAACAGGAAAATATCAACTTTCGTGTGACCGCAGTATCACTGCAAAATTTCCAAATTAATAAATGTTTTTTCTTACGATGTGTTTGGCTGCTTCTTGCACACCATTTATTTATTTATTTATTTATTTATTTATTTATTTATTTATTTATTTGGCACCTGCATCGGCGGTGGGCATTACTGCAGGGGGCGGGGGGGGGGGGGGAGGGGAGACACTTTTATATTCATAAAATGCACCTAACGCATGAAAAAAGTATTCGTTTGACAATATTAACAACATGTGGCAAAAATACTATCCATTAACGACCTATTTAAAAACAAATACGAATAACGGAGCACGTCACCTTTAAAAGGAAATTAAAAAAAGTTTTAAAGTGTGGCCCCTACGCTTCAAAACATAGAACGGCGGCTTCAGATATTTTGTTCCGTCAATACCGGTCTTGGAATTATAAATATTGTGAAAAATGTTAAATTAGATTTATTCTCCAAGTTTTGAGGTGTGGTCACTGAAGATTGCTTTTACTTTCTGGCATACTAAGTTTTCTATCATAATTTCCAAGTATAAAGTGGGCTGCTCTATTTTTGACGTTCCTCCAGCGATCTTGCAAGTAGGAAACACCTGCATTAACAGCAGAACAGTTGAATGGGCATTGCCATGTCGCAGGCTCCGCGCCCCACCAGGCAGGCGATATTCGGACCTCGTCAGTACGAAGCGATGACAGTTTGCTAGTCTTTACGGCCTGGTAGGAAGACGTAGTAGAAATGCGTTCGAGGTTTTATCTTGCTCATTTCACGCAGTGCATTAGTGTGTCGATACCTGTCATGAAACACTGCGTAGACGCAGCCACCGCGCTTTCCGGTCGCGGTCGACAATTATCATTATTGTAAAATAGGTGTGCACCATAAACAATCGCTACTAAGTTATACGCGCCAAAATACGTTCACTTCGTATTTCTCTAACATGTCTGAACCAACGACCTTCCATGGCCTATTCCTCACGTCACTCACATCTAAAAAATATTTTCTGTAAGCATGAAAATTTAATTTACAATGTGACATATGTAGCATATGTGCGATAGGTTAACAGAGGTCAGCCTGAACCGTACGAGTGAATTTCTGAGCCTGTTTGATAAAGCGTAATGTATTGTGTCAATTGAAGGTTGGCTCATTCTTTCTTTTTTATTGGGTTTACTGTATTTGTGTTAAGAAGATATTGAAAAATATCTTTTTATGGCCTATGCTCTGCGCTGCCGCCTGGCGTGCAGAGGGGATCGGTTCGAACTTCTTTGCCGATCAATTTATTTTACTTATTCACTTCTATCTTCCGACCGTCCCACTCGCCACCGTTTTCATAGGTGCCACCGAGTGTTGAAAACGACGACTATAAAAACAACTCCATTCACTAATAATAATTAAAACAACTCCAAAGGAACTAATAATAATTTCTCATTAATAGAATGGTAGGGGGCCAGTGAATAAAAAGAAATAAGTGGATTTTGAGAATCACTGAAAACAATTTGACAAAACTAATAACAGAACGCTTCGGTTAAGCAAAAAGGAAAGAGTTAACGAGAGATGTTGGACGAGAAGCTCTTGTGCAATACTTGCATGATTATTCGTATTGGGTAAAAGAAGCTAAACCTGATATAGGGCATCTTAGTGGTATGCTTGGCATTTGTCAATATGAGAGGGCTCTGAAAACAATGATAAGCTTCTGTTATCTCCAGCATAGGAAAAAGGAAAGCCGGTGAGGTGCCAGAGAGGAGAATATATTCTCTCACTGAAACGTGGGACAAACAGGCAGATCTTTCAATGAGCAGCTGCTTAGCCATGTGTGTGGAAAGCTTGGCTGCTCCATCTGAAAAATACCCCGTACAAAATGAAAGCAGCGCTTGACTCAGATATTTCAAAGAACAAATGTAATTTAAAAGAAAAACAAAAACAAAAAAAGAACAAGAAGTAATCGACCTTTAAGATGGCAATGAAAGAAGGCAAATGCATGAGTTCACAACCGAAAAATAGGTCCAATTTCTTATATCGACGAAATGAGAAAAAAGCCCAGTGCTATGCAAGCGTGACCTTTGGAATGTTACTCAATTATGTGATCCCACCCTTTCTTTTTCTACAAAAATCTTCCTGTGCTCTTAAAGGAAAAAGCTACAAGTTCACACGTTTCCCTTTCTTATTGTCTGTTTTCTTTATCTGTTTTGCCTGCCCAAGTGCTGTCTAATTCAGTAAAGGCTTTGCAGTGTTCTCAAATAAATAGCTGGGCTTCGTTCTGCCGAGCTAGGTTGTATTGCGCTCTGGTACGCTGTGCTACAGAATGCTCTACTATGCTGCAGTCTGTTTTGCTGTGCCATGTGTACCACGTCTTGTCCTGCGGCGCAATGCAGTGCAATCACATGCTACGTCGAACTTTCCTATTCTACTCCATACTGTGTTGCTCTGCATAACACGATGTCTTGATGTGTTATGTATGCTGTGCTGTGCCTTACGAAGCTATATTATGCTACACTGTGTTGCTACGCCAGCTGAGTTCTGGTATTATGTGCTCTGTTGCACTATATAATCAATCCTGTAATGTGCTGCTGTCGGTTTGCTGTCTTGCGCTTTTCAGTTCTAAATAACGTTATGCTATGCTTTGCCTTGCAGTTGTGTCTTAGGGCTATGCTATCTTATATGGTACGCTGCAATGGGCATTGCTGTACTTTGCTGTGATGTGAGCTGCTTGATGCAAAAGCGGCATATAGCCTAGTGGCTGCATGGCTCACCAGCATGTATCGGTCTTTGCGGCAGGTAGGAGTACCACATTTGAAAGCAAGGAAGTGATGTGCCTCTGAATGAACACAGTCACCTCTTCGTCGTCTTTTTGGATAACGAGTACCGCTCTAAAGTGGCGCGGAAATCAAGCCTAATAGAAGAGCAAGTGTCATACAGCACGTTTGCTCCGGACAGCCACCTATGATATGCTGTGGTTTGCGGCGCCATAGAGTGTTACGGTAGGCTGTTTTAAACAGTATTTTTATGTCCTGAGTATGTGTGCTATGTTGTGCACTGCTTTCCAACGCCATGCTATAGTACCCAACTCGATGCTCATCCATGATTTTTGCTTACTGCTAATTGCTAATACAAAGCGCGAGATGCCACTGCTTCGGGACCTGTGAAGTGTCGGGGTGAGACAACACATGCATAAGCAATCCCCTGCACAGGCTTTATGTGTAAATGAAGGTTGGATTCCAAAACAACACTGCAGACTATGAACCTATAAAGCCCCTCATTATGCACCCTATTGTATATATATTAGAGTCAATCGACACACCACGAAATATTCACACACAGAAGCATTTCGTATTCAGCCTTCATAATAAAGCAGCCGCTGCCGCCAGGAACAAATATCACCTTAAAAACGTGCTCGGAAATTAGGAAGTAATCGGAAGATTCCATCATGATCGCGCAATAATTATCGAAATGAAGATGCTGCATTCACGTATTTGTGAATCAAGCGCTCGGTGAACCTATTTTTATGCTCGCTTCTCTTGCTTCTAGCTTCTGAGAAAATGCGACGCAGGCTTGTGGACAACCTACGCAGCTCGTTCTTTTTTTTTTTTTTTTTGCGCCGAGTTCCGTATCTTAACGAGAGAGGGAACAGGAGTAGAGGGGTACGGCTTTGAGGGAGCACTAATGTCAGGCCGAGCCAAATAGCAGCCACGTAGTGGAGTACCTTGCCCAGTGGGCTCGGCAGCTGCAAAGGTGGTACGCTGAGAGCGCGTTTCTTGCCGACGCGGAGACGTGATTATCTCGGGCCGGCGCTAGTAAGGCGGCGGGAACGGTGGCTAACAAGGTAGGCAAAGCGCCGACTGGGTCCGTACAGCTCTCATCAAGCGAGAGCAGCCTCCCCACCTACGTGCAAGAAAGGCTGACGCGAGTTAACAAGCAGAAAATGAGGCCATGATCAGATTTGGAGAAAACGCGTCAGGCATACACCGTTGCCAAAGTGCTGACCGTATCGTACAGTGTAGAGAGAAGGAAGTAACGGCACCACGCATGCTCGTGCAGAGAGTAGGATCTAGATTACAGTGGATAGCTGGCGCTTTGCAAAAAGCAAGTAAAGGACACACACGGAAGGCATTTTCAGACGTCCTACGTTTTGCTAGGGCGGATATCTGGTAACGTGGTTTATACCTACAAAGCGAGCGTCGGCTTGCAAGGGGATGACAGAAACAACAAATTAAAACACCATCGGAAGCTAAGTTTCAGTCGCCAACTGAAGATCCCGAGCGCATTTGATCTGAAATTAACTCGTTCTTGTCTGAGAAATTGAATTGCTTGCGAGATGTCTTTCCGTTTTTTGTTCGTCCTTTCAGCAAAGTAACGCCCCAGCCCCGTTCCATGTACATGTATACACTTCTTATTTTTCGCAACGGTCATCGCGTCGCCGTCTTTCAACTTCAATACCAGATAGCTCCTCTTGGACGACAACTGTTGACACTTCCTTTTTGTCTTATTCGGGCGCTTGCAATGCGGGAATCTATATTAAGAGCCCAGCCTGTCAAAACAAAAGCTCCCCCCTTCCTCCCTACATCCCGTGTTCAGTGCCTTCAGAGCTCACCTCTTGCGCACCAGGAGATTTAACTTGACTCAGCAGCTGAAAATGATTTCTGTCAACAGAAGGCCTAGGCTTTCTGCGCCTTCACCGCCTTTTCGGCCAGACGTGGCGGGGCTCGTAGAGCCAATAGCAACTCCGTCAGCGAAGGGCCAGCTTGGGTGACTGGCATAAGACTCCAAATAACGAAGACGCCCTGACGTTGCGTCACCTTCCCCCCTACAACCCATTCTTCGTCTTCTTTTGAGCTTCGTATCTCTCCGTCACTGTTGTAATCTCAGTCATTGCCATTTTGATCCAAAAGGCAGCGTTCAAAGGCATTGGAAGGCATTGACTTCATCATCTCACGGTTCGTTTAAAGCAGGGCTCAGAATTCGGCACAGCCATATGAAACGCTCTTTCGGAGTGCTCTTGCAAATAAAGAGTGAGGCCAATATAATAGCCTGCGCATTCCTTTGTAGATCTAAAAATTATGCCGCAATAAGGATAGCACAAAGGAAAGAACGACTATTGCTTACAGGAAACTAAGAAAAAAAAAAAAAAAAACAAGGCTTCGTGTATGCTAACCAGACCTGAGAAGTTCAAACCACCAGTCACTGCTCTGAATGATCCATATGCAAAGGAAAGAGAGAAGTTCCAGACCAAAAGGAATGAGGGCGTGCAATTACCACAATGATTTGAAGACAGGTACGAAGGAAATACGATCAAATGATCAAGAGAATTCAAGCAGAATACACTCCTAGACCAATATCTCAAACCATTAGACATTCTATTATGCACAATATATATATATATATATATATATATATATATATATATATATATATATATATATATATATATATATATATATATATATATATATATATATATATATATATATATATATATATATATATTTATGTTGGAAGTTATGTTTTTACTCTTCGTGGTAGCTCCCTTTCACCGCACCTTAGCGATGTTGGCGGCGCTGCTTTTCTTGTTCAACCCTTTCGCCTGTTTTGGTATATTCCTTAAAGGAAACTCACATATACTGTTGAATAACTTATTTACAACGTCAGAAGTCTTTGTAATTTCATTTCACTTTGCTAAATGCTAGAGCTGGTACAGGTTCTGAAACTTGCGCGCTTTTCTTTTAACTATCTATTTTTTAATGGGAGGACATCGCCACACTCTTAATTTACCTGACTTATGGAGCCACAATTACCACCACTCGGCTAAGGTCGGAGACAGCCGAGCTGCATTCATTTGTATACGGTGCCATTCATGCGCAAGATGATTAACGTCGGAAACAGTCTGGTGGCCGAGACATACCGACTTATGCTGGACGCGCCGGGCTGACTGCATAACGGAACACTTCTCGCCACGGAGTTATTGGCTGAACACAATTGCGGAAACGAAACGCCTTGTCTTCGGCTGACGCATTGGGAGCAGAGGCGAACGCTCTACCTTGAGTTTGTTTCTCTTGAATTTTGTTAGTATAAACGACGCGCAAAATACAACGTCAGAACCAGAGCAATTCGTCATTTGCAATCAACGCGTTCTTGTAGACGCTGAAAACTAACCGTAACGTGGTGTTGCGCAACCCGTTATTTGGTTTGAACAGCAGACGGGTGCAGCTCACAAAGCAGCACGAAAAAATAGGTGTTCTTTGGAATATGCCTTTAAAACCTATATTTGCCTTTAAAACCAAACAGAAGCACGAACAATTAATCACTGCGGCCTTCTTTTTTGAAATTGTTCGGGAACACTCATCACATTCTACAGGGGTGGAAAACAGACGTGCCTATCAAGTATTCGCGTTACAATCGCAGGTGGTGGTGCAAATTAGTCGCATGACGTGAATGTTCAGCTCGCTGATGTTCGTACAGGTGTAGCTAGCTATTTAAGATGTCTGTTTACAGGCGGCTGAAAAAAACAAAGAAACGTTATTGCTGGTGGTACAAAACAATTTGGATTCGTTTTGCGCTTAAAACTGCAAACAGTGCCCAACTACAGGACGAGTGTCGCATTAAATGTAACACAAATGTTTTCGACGGGTCACCACAGAAAGCTCAACAGTTTCGATTTTAAATATAAACAAGTGACACCATGAAGGAAGCAGATAACGAGGAAAATTAAATGAATTAGTCTCTGCTAAGTGGAGACAGTCTGTAGCCTCACTCGAAGTTGTTTATATCGCTTCTTTTAACGCTCTGATTTTAGAAAACAATTGGGGTATAGTTCGACCCCATCTTTAGGGATATGAATGAAACGTTGATGGTTTGGGACCTCTTATGGGACCTCGTTGGCGAACATGAACTTTACTGCTCGCTTAATCACCAATTTCTTTGTTTATTCTTCTGTTATTTCAATCATGCTCATTAGCCTACAGTCGTAAGCTACTAAATTATGTGAAGGACCGCCCAACATAGATATAAATCCCTGCTCTAACCAAGCCATACGAGCTTAGTTGTGTGGCCTAGAGGTAATCTGTCCTACACGGGATTCAAGTGGCTTGGAGGGTTCGAACTCTACCTCGTCCTCCCTTCTCAAAGGAGGCAATGGAGTTTACAGTTGCTGCCAACTCGACCACGTTATGAAGGTTCGTGACGTCACAGAGTTTGACGACCATTCAACGCCTAGCCATGCCACCTGCCAAATGCCACCTGCCAAAGGCATGCCTGTAATCTTTTGCTCACAGCGTCGACGCCGTAGTTTCTGCAGAGCGAGGTCTTTAACGCTGTCGCTTCTCTCCGAGCTAGCAACGCTACCATCAGAGAAGACCAAGCAGATTGTGAGGTTCATACTGAACTTCAACCCGAACAGTTCTGCACCGTGCTGCCTATGTCCCCATACAGTATTTATTCCCTTCCTTTACCCACTCTACTTAAGTTACTCCGTAGAAACGGATCGTAATAAAAGTTATGACTGTTATTTTGTATTTCTTTATCTTTTACCTGATATAGTGGGCTAAAGATCCACAATACCAGGTAAAAAAATGTGATCGTTTAAAGCAGCGAACGCTTATAATATATTATACCTTTCCAGTGAACTCGAAACACGACACAGGTGAATCTGACATTTATGCTTCATTCCTGGCACTAAACATTGTGACAACCCATGTATGTCGCGCATCTTGACTCAGTTGAGACTCCGCAGCAAATTTCCTACCAGTTGCTAATCATCAATTGGAGTAAAGAAGAGAACGATAGTTCAATGCAGCATGAAAAGGGGGAAGACTGCTCACTTGAGCTTCTGCCTATTCCTAACTTCAGCACTATCGCAAAAAAAAAAAAAAAAGAAAACATGGCTTGAAGTCGTCTCCGTCTTCACGGAACGTCACACATTGAAGCAAAGCAGGCGTCAAGGGGTTGAAATGAGCTTTTATTGACTTCAGCACCAAAGTATTCGACAGCAGAAAGACGTAATCCACAATTCAGTCTAAGATGTAGGAAAAAAAAAAAGAAAGCTTTAAAATACTAGAAACTGAAACTCTTCACCTTTTTTTACCTTACATACTTTTTTTTCGAACGCGAGGCGAACAATAGCAGTGACATCAGTTGGAGAAATTCGCGAGTCTTATTGGATCCCTGGAAACAGGTCGTCATTCTTCACTTTCAGGAAGAAAATTGATAGAGCTCCGATTCTATTTGGTTCTTAAGCCAGTCTTTTGGGGCGTATTTAACCAGTGTCAAATAATTAAATAGATAAATTTAGATACTGAGAAAATGAACACCTGAAGAGGTTGATTTTTCTCTTGAGAGTAAACTACTTTCAAGCTGCTGTAGCTTTCACAAGCCCCATAAAAAAGTCAGTGCTCCGTGGCTCATGGATACATCTTAAAAAAGTCTCGATAAATCGAGCGATCTCAAGAAATATGTTTTTTTTTTTTTTTGCGTCTTCCTTCAATTCTAACAGTCCGAATAAACTGGCCTTTTAGTGAAATCATGGGGTTATTTTTGACCGGCATTTAACACGAGGAAGAGCGAATTATGTGCTTAATGTGGCGAAGTGACAAAAAGGTTTCCAGGGACGCCTTATCCTACAGTATAGTTTAAAACAACTGCTGTTCATTTAAGCGTGCTGACATCTTTAATCGCATGATATATTTTGCATTCAACCTCCATCGAAATACGACCGCTATGTCGGGATCGACTAGAGGCCTTGCGTTCAGCTGCCGAACGAAAAACCACTGAGCGGCCAGGGCTTGCATGCGAGAGAAATGAGAACTATAATTTTTTTCACAATGTGTGTTCATGTTATGCAATGCGTTATTGTTAGGGAGGAAATTTTTATAAATGATAAGGTTAGTTTGCGAGACCAAGAATCAAGCTACGTTTTATTGGCCCTCGGATTCTTGTTGCAACGTTTATGCAGTTTAGTACGCTGCCAAAAGCATTCGGTTGGCAGAGGCATATTATTATGGTTGTAGCGGTTATTTTGTGCTGCGGGTTTTGCATTTCTGTAAGCATTGTCGTGATAATTTTAGAAAGAAATACAATAAGATGGAGCATTGATAAGAACACCTTGCCATGCGGACAGATCTTGCACCAGCTGCAAAGTACCTGAGCTACGAGGAACCTGCCCCGGAGGCTTCCATACACTCTTAATCTCGCTCCGCATACGTTCCGGTTATAATAGAAACATTAAAAAAAATTCACTTACAAGCAGAACGTTTTCAACAGTTCCACTTATAGCTGGAACCTATATGGAACGAGATTAGGAGTGTACGAGTCAGTGCCCTGCCTAACTCAATGTAGTAACTGGAACAAGAAGCCGTCCGGAGCACGCGCAGCGCATTTGACAACACACCTGGTAAACATACCTCAAATGTTTGCCAGGGAATATTTGCCAGGGGAGGGAGAAATACAGTGCTCCATTGAAGACACCTGCATTTGACTAACTAGGCGCATTGGGAGCACGAAAATGATAAAAGCAGAGATAGGAATACGTCTGTTGCAGTTCTGAAAGTGACGCGCACTTAAGCACACGTTCACTGGCACGCACTGTCGCCTCATTTCGGTAAACACATCAAATTAACCATTGCTAGAACTCTGAAGAAAATGGAGATTTCCACTCACCGAGGGATATTCACCTGCTTTATAACTTATTAAAATCTTGGTGCGCTCTGCGTAACTAGCCTTATTAGAGCGTACTGCTAGTTTCGTTCGTGACTGGAGTAATTTGTTAGTAAGCTGGAGCACGATGTTAGTTTGCTAATCGTCAGCTTTCGGCGTTGAATTACAGAAACAACAAAGGGCGAATGTAAACAATTAGCGCAGTGTTGTGTATAGGGAGTAGAAAATCTGTACCGCTCCTCGGGTTCTCAATCCATGAGAAGGCAAAACTGATGGCGATAACCAGCTCATTATGAGCTAGACTAATAAATACTTCTGATAAGAACTTAGGTTGTTGAAGTGATCGTACAAATATTAGCGGAAAAATGGAGCATTTATAAATGTGAGCACGTGGATACAGTCCTTGAGGTTAAACAAAACGTAATTTGAGAACAGGTAAACGGGATTATATTGTTATTTCAAAGGGGCAAGGTTCCGAAGAAGGTATCGAGGTTTAACTTTTCTAAACCTTTAGAGTTATCAAAGCGAAAGGCTCTGGCGAATGATCGGACGCGGCTTGACGACGGCGCCGAAGTGTTGACGCACTCAGTCCGGCGACCGCCTCACCAATGAAGAAACTGGAGGAGAAACTTCTGGCGAAGCATCTGTTATTATACCGCCTTCTAGTCCCGTAGTATCACAACGAGAAATCCCAGCGAACTGGAAACAAAACCCTTTTATCCTCTGCTTGTCACGTGGTATCACAGCCGCGAAGCCCAGTGAGCGCGCAGCTACCCCTCTCTTAAGGAGTCGCATGGTACGAGGTCAAAGTCACATCTGCCGCCTCAAGGTCAAACGATCGGCAAAATTGATCTTATGAGGAATGCAGTTATATTGCTTTTCACTATAAAATGTACATTCGACTTGATTTAGATTGATTTTTTTCTCTGTACTCTACTTCAGAGTTCCAGACAAGCTTCGAATTCCTGTGCATTACCGTGGTTGGTGTTTCCGGTCTAAGGTTTTTCTCCTCTCCTCCTGTCCACCGTAACAGTATCTACATATCCACAATACCCTACCGTGCTACCATAATGGCACATGCCGGTACCTAAATGCTATTCGAAAACCAAACTTGTTTCGAGATTGTAGCAAGCCTGCCCGCCAAAACATCGAAGAATTTGTAATCTTTTTAAGGTATACGAATAGAGATATAGTAAAAATAATATTAGGATTGGAAAAGAGGTAACGAAAAGGGATTTTATTTTATTAAACACAAATTACATAAGCTTTGGTATTTTACGCTCCGACAAAAAGGATACAGCAGATGCTCTCACCCGAAACTTTTTTTTTTATCTAGACTATTTTATTAACAACAAAAAGATTCCTCTAACACGTTTCCAATGACCAGCAACCCAAACTGTCTATTTGTGTGTGTACACGTACTACCTTGTCTCTGCATTTACAAGTCCCAACCAACTTGTCAGATAACACATGTCGCCGAAAAGCCATTCTTTATACTACAAGTCTATGATAAGAAATTCCCTCTGCGGGGAGGGAGGGGGGGAGGGAGGGTTTTCAGCGTCGGGTTCAAGTAGCTGCGCTTAATTTATACTCTGAACTTCTGCCGCACAGTAATGATCTTTTTCCTCTAGCATAACTAAACTATAGTGCGCAATACTGAAATACGCCCTAACTTTATGTATAGCAGGTACTACAAGTACTCGAGCTCATCGTCAGACACCGAAGGAAAGGAAAGCGGAAGAACGGCACAAAAGTCCCCAACCTGCGCACCATTCTTCGAACAAACTTTCATATTTATAACACAGATCTATGGAAGTACATTGCCATTCTTTAAGATTTCACGTAAGGTAATTATTAATTGAATAAAATTACAATTGCTGTATAAAATACTCATTTTAAAAGGTTTAATGGTATTGCTAATACTTTTTTCAAACTTTGACAACTTCAATGAATAAGTCAAATATCGCGTATACATGTTTTGTTTTGTTCATGCGAATGAGACTTAATTTTGAGATAAACATAGTTCAGATTCTTTATTTCTTTTGTACAGCGTTATCTCTACTGTTGTCATTTGTGAAGATCATCTGACACCGGGATTTGACCTCAGATGCGGCGCAAGGAGTCGGCGCCGCTCGCTAATTCTTCTACTTCACACAACTGCTTCTTCTACTTCTTCTTCACACACTTGTAAACTTCATTCGTACCGGTACATATCTACATAAATATAAAACATTGCCTTAGACAATACCACACAGCTTTCCAGTCCACTGCCTATCCTTTCCCTCTACAGCTGCCGCTGCCTGGTGTCCTCGGGGGTTCGCAGACTGCGGTGGAGGAATCGCGCGCTAGAACCAGCGCTACCGCTGCGTTTCCTTGACTTTAGCAGACAGCCATGGAGTATTTAATAACAGCAAACCCTGTCTGACCATGCTTAACCGAGCTTACGTTTTGTAAACAAAGATCTGCTGGGTTGGACCGCAGCGGCTAACGCCCGCAAACTCGCTGTAAGCAATACCACTACCGTCCGCTTCCACCAATACTTTGACTATCTGTTCGGATACGTATGCCCAGTCTGGGACCGCCTGCCCTTCATGGCGATTTAAACCCGGTGAGTGATCTAATGGTTCCCAGGCCCCCATAACTTGAACTAACGTTTGACATTAGGCTCAGCAGCGTTGAATGTCTGAATCTCCTCTCTTTTTTGTGCTTCATCTCGTCAGTGTCAGTTTTGTTCAGCTGAACATTACTTTTCATTCAGGTGTTGCCCTTTGCTTGCATTTCTGCAATTTTCCTTACCTTATCAACGAGGTCACGAAAACCATTTTTTTACTGCACACTGTAAACAACCTATTTGTTACGAGCTGAATACTTTGCTAATTAGGCTAAAGCCACAGGAAGCGAATATTTATCGGGAACTTAGTTGCAGCATGAGTTGCAAGATCCGTAGTGCGCCCGTGCTAGGGAAGAAAGTTTCACGCTATGATCCGATCCATGCTCACAATATCAAGTTGAGCTTAGGAGTGAGCTTAAGGAAGCCAAATCACGAGGTACGCCTCACAGAAATATGTCAAGAACTCAAAGGGAGCTAATATTCCAGTCAAAGGAACACGCTGCAGCAAGTGAGAACAAAACGTCTACGAAATATGAAATTTCGCTTACAGCCTTCTTTCGCATCAAACTGATGTTATAATAGAAACAATACTCCCTTATAACAGGTCTTTCTGCCAAATCAAAAGTCCTCATATTGAAGGTAGCGCAGAAAAAAGAACCAAATAGTAGGACACAACGCGGTCCTCCTTGGTCCTCGTTTTTGGGCTGCCTTCAATATGAATAAGATTTAGTTCGCCCAACTTTCTACCTTACAACTCCAAGTGATCTTATTGGCGAATTGATCTCGAGAAGAATGTTGCGAAAGTTGCACGCAATTACAAAAAAAAAAAAGAACTAGCGCTCAAATTGCACACGTGAAGAAATTAAATCTTTTATGGCATATATTGAGGCGACTTCTACAGAAACGTGATATGTGCGTGTTTACAAATTGGACTAGAGCGCATGACTGTGCTGTCGTGTAGCGATCTTACGATATAAAAAAATTTCAGCATTGCCAGTAAAACGAACGGCTGCAAAAACAATTAGACGGTGCAGTGGTAGGACACCCGACTACTGTGCCGGAGTTTCTGGGTTCGATCCCTACCGCGGCGGCTGCGTTTCCACGGAGGCGAAATGAAGTGGCGTCCGTGTGCTGTGCGATGTCAGCGCACGTTAAAGATCCCCAGGTGGTCGAAATTACACCGTAGCCCTCCACTACGACTCCCCTTTCTCTCTTTCCACTTTCACTCCCACCTTACTCCCTTCCCTTACGGCGCGGTTCAGGAGTCCGCAGGCCCCGCCGGGGTGGTGCAGTGGTAAGACGCCCGACTACTGTGCCGGAGTACCCGGGTTCGAACCCGACCTCGGCGGCTGCGTTTCGATGGAGGCGAAACGAAGAGGCGTTCGTGTGCTGTGCGATGTCAGCGCACGTTAAAGATCCCCAGGTGGTCGAAATTACACCGTAGCCCTCCACTACGACTCCACTTTATCTCTTTCCACTTTCACTCCCACCTTACTCCCTTCCCTTACGGCGCGGTTCAGGAGTCCGCAGGCCCCGCCGGGGTGGTGCAGTGGTAAGACGCCCGACTACTGTGCCGGAGTACCCGGGTTCAAACCCGACCTCGGCGGCTGCGTTTCGATGGAGGCGAAACGAAGAGGCGTCCGTGTGCTGTGCGATGTCAGCGCACGGTAAAGATCCCCAGGTGGTCGAAATAGCTCCGTAGCCCTCCACTACGGCTCCTATTTCTCTCTTTCCACTTTCACTCCCACCTTCCTCCCTTCCCTTACGGCGCGGTTGCGGTGTCCGCAGAAAACAAGTGAGACAGTTACTGCGCCTTTCCCTTCCTATAAATAAATCGATTTAAATCAGGAATCCGCAGAGCAAGTATGACAGATACTGCGCCTTTCCCTTCCTGTGAACCAGTTAATATTAATATTATTACAAAAACGATTATGATGGTAAAATTAAAATGCATCTGTAATAAATGAAACGAGGGCATTTTCAGCGAATGAGGAGAATGATAAATACCCAAATAGCAAGCTATACTATAGTCGTGGACAACTTGATGTCGACATGCAGCGAAGGCTACACAGCCTAAACGCACCAGATGACTCCGCAGCAGGATATAGTCCATCTAGATATTTTGATAGTCTTGCTCTGGAATATACAATAAAGAAATTGTTGACGTCCGTACAAAATCAACAATATACTTTTAATACTGGGAACAGATTGGGTTCATATGGGTGGCAGCGTCACCTGTCAGCAATACGCAAAATTTGGCAGGTTGAATTTGTCACGTCTCCCCACTGATTCCAGCATGTTTTCGCTATGAGCTTGTTTTGACAACGTACTTTGTGTGGCCTATTGATTTGCCGTGGATTAGCGCTCATTAAAACACTACAAGAGTGCTAGTAACGTTAATTAGCCATGCTCCTATTGGTCGATATGTTCGCCTGTCAGAATCGACTAAAATTAGCCAAATTAATTGATTAGTTTGTGACAGATTTGGGACAAGTTGGTGATGAAATCATTGCGTAATGCGGCCTCAGGTGTACCGTGATGAAAAGGAACCCTTCCCTGCGTAGTTGGTAGCTAGAGAACTATTATTCCCACATCAAATCAGAACATTAAGCGAAACCGTAGCTGAGGTCTTACACATATGCTAGAACAATTTGGTCTTCGTAGTAACACTGTAAAGAAAGCCACAGGAGTTAAGTCTGACAGCCGAATTTTAAGCTATGCACTGGCTGGGCAGCAATAGAGGGCTTTGAGAGCAAAACCTTCTTTAGCTCCTCAGAAATGTTTAATGGTGCGTTGCAGCTGACAGGGCTTCATGTGGATAACTAGCTTTGTTTGCAACAAGGTGAGAAAATTTAAGAAAATGTCCTCAAAGGTTTGGTTTGGTTTGTGGGGTTTAACGTCCCAAAGCAAGTCAGGCTATGATGGACGCCGTAGTGGAGGACTCTGGAAATTTCGACCACCTGGGGTTCTTTAACGTGCACTGACATCGCACAGCACACGGGCGCCTTGCTTTTCGCCTCCATCGAAAAGCGGCCGCCGAGGCCGGGATTCGATCCCGCGTGCTTGGGAACAGTGGTCGAGCGCCGTAACCACTGCGCCACCCCGGCGGGGCTGTCCTTAAAGGGACTTCTCGCATAGCACCTACAACCAAAATGCGCCTAAATAACTTGGTGTTCTCCTCCAACCCCACTCCTTGCGCACATTACAGCTTCCTATCGCTTTTAAATTGTAACGCGAGTTCTTGTCGTCGGCTGACATACCGCATGTACTCGAATTTAGACCACTTAAATTCTAAGCCGACATCATAAAGGCGAAGGCCAGGAAAAAAACAAAAAACTTTCCTCCAATGTAATTCGACCGGAAAATGTAAAAATTGAGAACAATCGCTACAAAACAAAAACGACATTTCTTTGTCAGACGCGTCATGCCTGCTTCTCGCAGACTATCAAGCACCGCTGATATGACCCGTCCCCTTCCTGTTGCGCTAACTCACGGCTATCTTCTCAAGTAGCTCCTTCGGCTGCGGCTACGAGCAGCAATGGCTTCAATGACGGCGTTTTGTGGGAGCGTCTTATCCGTGTTAGGTTTTACCATTTAGTGGGTTGTCACCGTACATTATGAATAATATTTAAAAATCCTCGAATCTAAACCGACCTCAAAGTTTCGTAACTCTTGTTTGAAAAAAGCAAAAAAAAAAAAAAAAATTTGTCGGCTTAGATTTGAATAAATGCGGCATCCCATGCCCCGTCTTGATCCCTTACAGCAGTAAGATTAACTTTTTCTTGGATGCTATAATTCTTCGACTTTCTGCCCGCGGGATTGGTGACCCTCCCCACACTGACCTCGTGAGACTGTTTATGCCTTCATAGATGCCCTTTTTAAAATAAGATATACTTTCATTGTTTAATGTCTACTGCGTGATCAATTAGCACCACTGAAACTCCTGTAAAGGATGCCACGAGAGCGTTTGTCATTTATCTTCTTTCCGACGCGAGGAGCTGTGGGCTTTCTCAAGCTGGTTCGTCAACCTCCTGATTTGCTCAGTTAGCTGTGTTCTGCCCATTTTATTTACTTATTTAGTTAATATCTTGTAGAACTTTGTGTTATTCGCTCCTGCTTTAATCCGGCCGATCTCACTATATGTTTATTTCTTCTTAAAAATATCATCGCCATCATATAGATTTGATGAACTGCATATCATTTGTAACCTGCTGTTAGGGCCCTGTACACGAAACTATCCACGATGACGACTTCAATATTTGCAATACTTTCTCCTAGGACGTCATTTTAGCCATGTTAGGCTTGGATCTAAACAATTCTTTCGATAATGTCACTAACGATGCTATCTTAAGAAATCTCCCGAAAATCAACCGAGGAGAAAGAACTTTCAATCACACAAAGTCGTTTCTGAGTACCAGAACAGCAGAGCTAGCAGCGAGAGAGACCAAATAAGACCCTATCTCACGTGGAGGTAAAGGAATGCCTCAGGGCTCAGTCCTGTCTCCGCTCCTTTTTAACCTCTCACTAGTAAAAATTCCTCCTAAATTAGCAGCCCTCCTGGGGCTGCAACACACATTGTGTGCAGATGATACTATTTTATCTACCACAACTGGCAGCGCTGGTTAGATACAGGATACCCTGCAACAAGCGGTAGAATTAATAGAGAGCCTAGCGGGTAAAGCAGGGCTAACCTGCTCGCCCCTCAAGTCTGAATTATTCCTAGTTAGAGACAAACCAAGATGCCCTCAGGGCAAAACCTTACGAACCTCCGTTTCCACTTACCATCTGGTGGAAGGCCTCCCTGTAAACGAAATTCAAACTATAAAAAACCTCGGACTCACCTTTCAGTCGAACAGAAAGAACGAGGAGACACTAGAAAGACTCGAGACAACCGTCAACATGACGGTACGGCTAATCAGATGAACTGTCAACAAAAGGATGAGATGGAACTGTACCTCGAAAGACTCCTAGGCTTAGGAGTACACAACACTTTCGACGAGCTTGAGGAATCCCACTTAGCAACGCAACGAGGCCGGCTTTCTCCTCACCTATACTGGAAGGGCCATATTTGATCACCTAGCACTAGGCATCGAGTTGCCAACACAAGGTACCAAGACACATATACCTAAACGCATCGCTAAAGCAATACGAGTCAAGCCCCTACGTAAGAATATGCATCCTGTTCACCACGAAGGGAAGAGGGAAGCTAGGGCGAAACTCTACACATTATATACAGTCAAGTTAAACAAGCGGTATGAATAAATGCCACAGAATATCAAGACAAACAAGTGTTCACACTAGCGGCGGTGGCACGCGAGGCAGACTCAGAGTCCCCGGCACTGCCAAAACGAGATACTCGGGAAAGGCAGAAGAGGTGACTATCGCCCTGGCCGCCATTAACACCAAAGCTACTGCTATACTCAGTAACTCTAAATTCATCATATGCAATTATGCGACGGGCAGAATTTCTCCGATAGTAATGAACGTATTGGATCAAACCAAACACTTAGACAGAATTATAGAATTGATATGGGTCCCGGCTAACTAGGGGAACCCCAGTAACGAAGCGGCACACATCAAAGCTCGAGAGAGAGAGAGAGAGAAAACTTTATATAATGCAAAAAAAGAAAAATAACCTAGAGCACCCGTGGTTGGGTCCTCAGTCCAGGACTCCCGCGGCCTTTGCTGCCCTGCTGGCCCGTTCAATCAGCCAAAGCCAAAGCTCGAGAATTCGTCAGCCGAGCAGGGGTCTCGATAGTTACCGAGAGTTTATCGAAGGATAGTCTAGTATCATTTCATATTACTAATGATTCAAAATTAGAAAGGAGGATATTTTCTTCCAGACAGAACATTAGATAAGGGGTAGGAGACAACGTGGAGGCGACTCCAAACGTGATCCTTCGTGACTCCTTACTTGTCAAAATTCTACCCCAGTGATTACGACCCGGAATGTACACTATGTGATGAAATAGCCACCCATGATCACATATTGTGGAATTGTAAAGAGGAGCCGCGCCCGGAATCTCTAATACAAGTATCTACTCTCGAGCGATGGGTGGCCGTGTTGGTCAGCTCAGACCTGTGAGTTCAGACTAGGGTCATTGAATAGCCTACTCAGTTCTTGGTCTGCGGGGGATCGATAACCAGTTGGCACAGATGATCTGCATTTTGCCTTTTCTGATGTCGTAAAGGTTTTGAAATCCAATCCTCATATATTCAGGAAAACACGAAGTAGCATTTTAACGACTCATTTTGTGAGCTCTGTAAGCCCAAGTTCGCAGATGACTCGAACGCTAATTATTGCATTTTCTCTATCATCCCTTTGGCCCAAGTGCGACTATACGACCGTAGGTAAATATTTATAAATATAAACTAACACACTTAGACGTATCGCGGTGTCCTTACTAGAGTCATGATCATCATCATCAGCCTGGCTATACCCACAGCAGGGCGAAGACCTCTCCCATACTCTTCCAATTAACCCTGCCATGTGCTAGCTGCACCCACTTGACCTCGGCAAACTTCTTGACCTTATCCGCCTACTTAACTTTCTGTCGTCCCCTGCCACGCTTTCCTTCCCTTGGAATCCAGTTTGTTACCTTAAACGACCATCGGTTATCCTCTCTTCGCGCTACATGTCCTGTCCATGCTCATTTCTTCTTCTGGGTTTCCTAATAGAGTAGTAACTCCCTACTAGTTGACTTCCTACTAAAGTAATAACTTCTAACTAAAGCTGTCAGGCACTTAAATTCAGGTTGCAGCGCATTAATGCTTCTAGGTGCCAAACTGTGCAGTATTACATAACGTAGGTTTTGGATATGCTTCCCTATTTTCCAGATTATGTAACTAGAAATTTTTTGCTCAAAAAAAAAAAAAAATGGCTCTCACAAGTTATATTTCTTTTGCCACGTTGTAAGCAAGTGTACTCATTCGGCTTGCGTGGAGACTACGTGTATATTTGCGTTACGTGCATGCATTATTGAGGGTCCGTACGTTCATATGTATGTAATATTTAGGATTTATGCATCCGATTTCGTACAACCTTTCCCAACAACGACTTATATATGCATTATAAGTGTGGCATAGTCGTTTGGTACTTTCCTTCACATTTAAATGGGTCTCCGACCAAGATACGTTTTTGCACGCGGCTAAGACCGGCTCATTACTATCCACCCCTCTTCTGCTTTTATACTTTCCCTCATCAATATTTAGCTTTAAAAATACTTTCCCTCATCAATATTTAGCTTTAATCACGAAGTAGCCACATTTTTTTTTTTTTTTTGCCCCGCCGGGGTGGTGCAGTGGTAAGACGCCCGACTACTGTGCCGGAGTTCCCGGGTTCGAACCCGACCTCGGCGGCTGCGTTTCGATGGAGGCGAAACGAAGAGGCGTCGTGTGCTATGCGATGTCAGCGCACGTTAAAGATCCCCAGGTGGTCGAAATTACTCCGTAGCCCTCCACTACGGCTCCTCTTTCTCTCTTTCCACTTTCACTCCCACCTTCCTCCCTTCCCTTACAGCGCAGTTGCGGTGTCCACAGAAAACAAGTGAGACAGTTACTGCGCCTTTCCCTTCCTACAAATAAATCAATCAGTTTAGCCACATTTTTCACGCAGAAGATTTATATTTATATTGTTATAGGCACTATACTACGACAGCCAAAGCGAGACCTCGGGTGGCGGTGGCTTCTTCTTCGACAGCCACCGAGGCCTCGCTTTGGCTGCAGAAGAAGAAGAAAAAGAAAAAGAAAAAGAAGAAGAAGAAGAAGAAGGAGGAGAAGAAGAAGGAGGAGGAGGAGAAGAAGAAGAAGAAGAAGAAGAAGAAGAAGAAGAAGAAGAAGAAGAAGAAGAAGAAGAAGAAGAAGAAGAAGAAGAAGAAGAAGAAGAAGAAGAAGAAGAAGAAGAAGAAGAAGAAGAAGAAGAAGAAGAAGACTCGGTCACCCACAGCTAATGCTTTCGCTCCACATTCGCTTCCAGCGTAGAACCCTTCTAATTTTTTTATAAAGAATATCATAACTTTTTTTCATTGGTGTGTACCCTTCTTAGAAAACTTTATACTTCAATATTTTTAACAGAAATGATAGAATTTCTGGGCGGATAGGAGAAAAGTAAGATATGTTTTACTTTATTTCTTACAACTTAAGAACTCTGCACACTACAGTACTACGCTACTGCGTTGTTTGCTTTATTACCTTTCAGCTGCAATTTTAGACGGCATAATTAAATATCTGGGAATAAGCCTAATGCAACTGGCGACCATTGTGCATTACGGGCTCTGGCCTTGACCTGGTTATCATGCCTTCGGAAAAGTTTATGACCATTTTCAATTGATAGAAACGTTGCATATACGCGTTCAACGTAGTGTGAATCCATCCGGATCCACAACGCTGAGGCGTTACATATTTCAGCTGTTTGTTTTTCTTGTCTTTTATTTTTTCTTATTTTAGAAAAGGTGGGTACTTCGATTGAGTACCTTATTTCTTGCCTTAAAAAACGTGTCTGATCTGTGCAGCTGTTGCCACCGAAAAATTCAACTAAAATTCGTTTTGCTCACGTTTAAGAAGAGAACAAGAAACCGAAGAAGAAAATGGGGCAGTTTCACACTTGGTCCTAGGAGCGGCGAGTGGCGAAAACTGGGCTTATGCAAATCCACTTCGATTCAGGACTACTTGAAAAGGAAACTTTGAGACCCCGATTACTTCGGCTATTTACATATCAAAATGTACGTGCTCGCCGGTGTTAAGAAAACTTTCTGTTTCTGAATTCGTTGGAACATAAAAATAAAATAAAAGGAAAAAAAGAACGTATTTTAGAGCACTTAGCGCAGGGAGCGTGGGACAGAAAACTTGATTTTGATCGGCACCGTTTTCGCAATTTAGACCTGTCCTTGCGGAACAATCAGGCAGCTTCACCGACGAAGTCTTCTCTCTTGATGCGCTCGCCCCTAATTGGCACAAATTTAAGCGAAGCCTCAATAGTGGTTGTAGTTGCCTGGTGGTGCAATTAATTCGTTTTTCTCCATAATCTCCTTCAGTTCTCTTGTGCCGCGCGCACGGGGTGCAAGTTTTTGAAAAGGAAGGAGGTTGCGCTTGGGCTATAGGTTAACAAAGAGAGCAATTATTCTAGCAGCTGCCGCTGTCGAAAGCGCCCAGGGGGCGCAGTTTGCGAGGCTTTTACTCTTACCCTCGCACTTGTAAGCGATAACCTGGGATCCCGCTCGTTATGTACCAGACATTATGACATGAGCTCCGCGGACATCTCGGATTTCATCGGGCCGTTTCCGCACATGGGTTTAAGAGGAACAATATCCGGCTACAGATTAATGCGTCTCCCCGTTGTTGGCATCGAATGCGAGCCGTCCCTACACCAACACCATTTTTCATGCATTATTTGTCGCACTTGAACTTCGCTAGCTTGCTGTCGGAGCTACGATGGTCGCCCGCTCTCGCACGCAAATAAAGGAGGGCCCTTCCGGAAAAGGGAGCCGGTGTATTCCTAAGGAAGGAGCGTTCCCGAGACGTAAGTCGATTTTCTTGTCCTTGGCAATGGTTCAAGATAATGCACTGACGCAAAGTCAGCCTAAACGCCTGAACAAGCGAACGCCCCTGTTTCAACGGCTTAGGTCTACGACAGTTGTTTTCCAGGGTTAGGAGTGTTGACAGTGTAGTCGTTGCTGTCGGTGAATGGGAATTCTAGCCATTTCTTAGTTGTGTGAGCACCTCCTGGGAGCGGTAAAAAGAAGTAAGCAGCGTGCGTGCTTGATGTCACAACATGGCGCAGTCAGCTTGGGATCAGTAACCAGAAGGAGTTCCGTGGCCAAGGTTGGGGGTGGCACATCGCCATTAGACTGAAAGAGCAACTGCACAAACAATCAAGACGAGCGCGTGAATTTTGCATTGCGCTATGCGTGCCTGGAGCTCCCTCGCACTGCAGGGGCAAGTGCAATTGCAGCTTGTCCATATTCAAAATTGTGTTTGGTTTTTCGTTTTGGTTCCCTTAAAATGAATCCAGTGGGGATAAATGGGGGACGAATACAGCTGGTGTTATCGAAGGCAAGAAAACAAGACCAAGCAATGGCTCCGATTGACAGGAACCAAAAACGCGCATGTTCCATTAAGAACAAAACAATAATGAAAGAAGGGGTAAAGAAAAAAAAAAAAACCTGAAATTGTTCTAGCACTAATGTCGCTTATTTTCGCGTCCGATCTACTCGATTACCTTACACGTCCTAATTCCCTTTCGCTAATCAGTCCGAAGTCATATTACGGCTGATAAAAAGCAGCGAGAACTGCTTTATTCTTTAATTCTGAATGCGTATTTTTAGACGTAAACTAAGCAATGCCTGCCGCCACCCCTCTCCAGCAAATAGACGATTAAGACGGCACCACTTGCGAAAACTGCCACCAGTCATCAATAAGCTGCGTTTTGAACTGGGCTCATGACTGGCTGAGTTTATCACTAGTGAGACGAAATATTGATGACGTAAAGGATGCAGGTAGAGACTGCATGCACTCTTGTCAACATAGCGACGAAACGTGTGTATGAAGGGCGCGGGTAAGAAAATGGGGGTTGAGGCACGATTCCCGTACTACAGAACCTCGGAGTGCTAGCTTTTAACAGACATAGCATATTTAGGCGTCTTTCCCGACAATGAAAATTGACAATGGATGTGATTGAGTATTACTCCTTTACTACACATTCTACGCCCCCTTAGGATATTCCCCTCAACTTTGGACTAAACAGCGTAAACAGTTTCATTCTAGGGCCGTGTTGCGCTGCTCTTGAACATAAGAGGTACTCAAGTCCTCCCCGTCCAAAGATAACGACTTCCAAGGATGCTGCTAGGTCCGCACTGCGCAACTTCGAAACAATGCACATCGTCTCCAAACTTAAAGGCCTTGTCCGTCATTTCAATCTTGCTGTATAAAAATACTCCCCAAACTTGTTCTGTTAATTCCTGTCATTGTTGTCATTGGGCTTAAGTTGCGCTAACAACCTATAGGGCACACACCGGCAAAGAAAAATACGCGAATAACAAGCTCAGTTTCGAGCCTTATTAAGTGCAGTACGTAGAAGAAAAAGCAAAACTCCAAAAATTCAGGTCCCTTGCTTTTATATTTTTCTCACATTTCAATGAGTGCTAGTGGGATGGTTTAGTTTGGCTTTAAACTAGCCTACAGGAAAGAAATGAAATGCTAAAAATAGAAAGTCACTAGAAGAGCGATGATTTTAGATTTTAGGCATGAGCATGACTCTATGAGAAACGACGAATTTACACTTGTTGATGTCTTATTCCGCATGTACAGGTATTTTATGTGAAGTGCGCACGCCGTACATTTAACGTGTCTCAGGACAGAAGTCCTTCCAGACATCAAGAGAAATAGGGTAATAAAAGGCTGCGTCACATTAGCCATCTTCAGTGCAATGGCTAAACGGCGACATTAGATTTAGCAAACGGTACAGTTACTTTGCCTACCTTAGTGGTATCTCGGCGGTGATTAGCGCGAGACAGGCGATGCTCAACACCGCTCCGTTGGTCATCTCGGAGTCATGAGGCGGCTGGTTTCTACGAAAGAAACAGAACATAAAGAGGAAAACAAAAGCTTAAAGATCAATTCCAGCGAACGATTGTCGAGGCCATATATTGTTAGCTCTTTTTTTTTTGTTCGTTATTTCACATTGTTGGCTACCGTGTGTCATTATACGGATAATAGATCGCAAAAAACGTTCATCATTGGCTTTTTTTTTTTTTTTCAAAAAGAAAATGCAAATTTGTTGATCTATAAAAGATTTGTTAGAACATAGCCAATTTAAACGTGTTGTGCTAGCCGGAGCAACAACTACGAAGGTTCGAAAAGCTCTGGAGTTTCGTGCAAAGCAGTCTTATGAGAGTGGACAATGCAACCACGCTCAAAACGGCTGCGTGCTTAAAGCCATTCATACAAAGAAAAAAAAGACGAAGAGTGTATGTGTGTGGGGAGGGGCGGGGAAATATGAGAATTTGCATCTTTCGTTTTATTTATTAATGCATCGAGGCACTCGTCATGTGAGAGGTAGTGTATGTGAAACAGAGATTTGATATATCTGTTGTCACTAGAAACCTGAAACCCGGATAAGTTGACTGATACTAATGACACTTGTTGAAATGAACGAAATGCTTATGTGATCCTTCAGCGACGCACTTGTTGAAAGTTATCGCAAGAATGAAGGAGCCGACGCGAGGGCCACGAGATCGGACGCCGAACGGCAGCCATAACTTGGAATACACGAATGTCATAGGCCATCGAAGAATTCCTTTATACCATAGGTCCTGTTCGAGCTCACTATTCAACAAAATTAAATTTGAATACGCTTGTGCACTGTGCAATAAAACTATTTAATGTGATTAAGAAATCTTCAGCGTTTGACTTCGGTGACCTTGGTGATTTCATAGTATTGTTTTTGTACAGTGACCCTGATATGTGCGGTTTATTTTGCCGAGGGAGTTCTGAGCTTAGTTTGAATTTCGAGAACGACTGAAGTACAGCGCATGCAACTACAATATGAGCTCGGAAAAGGTCACGAAGTAAAAGAGCAGCCATATTTCTTGAATTTTTTTATGGGAATCTCTCGAAAACCTGGAAGCTCTAAAAATCTCGGCTGAGAGCGACTGATTTGGGCGTTATCTGGCCGTTTAACTAAAGCTTGGTCGTCCGCGATGGTACATAAATTCGGCCAACAGACCGAAATAGCTACAAGGTTCCCAAGCTTCACCCCACAAAGAAGCTGTTTTTGCAAACTACGAAAGAAGTCTGAAAACTCGACTTATTAAACGCTCATTTAAGTTTCCGCAAACTCAAGTCTTGTATTGAAAACACTTTTCGTGAAAAAAATCCAGCTATGCGGACAAGTGATAATCGGCTTTTGAGGGGAGGAAATCCGTTTTAGAGAAACCGCTCGAATATTTTGCGATATCCAGAGTAGACACTGGCATTACATAACATAATAAACATTTATGAAGGACGCCAACCGTCACTGAAGCCAAGAGAACGTCAGACAATGTTTTTATGCTGGAACGGTTTAGATGAGAAAATGAGTACGTTTTACATTTTGATGAATTATTATTTTAGCGTGAGTAAAATACCAAGTTCAACAGGAGGTTCAACCCACGATGTTAGCTTGTCAGGTACCACTGGTAGCGCAAGGTTGCCTTTGGTAACCATTTATGCAAAATCATCCTTCATCTCAATATATTACGGAGCTCATTTCCCACTCCAATCAACAATGCCATAGAAAAAAGAAAGCAATTTCCTATTTCTCTTGGCTTTATTGAGTGTCGGCTTTTTTCACGTACGCATTTTAACAAGTCCTGCTTCCTTGTCCTACTTGCCTATATACATTGTCACTGCACGCCAAGAGGGATAACAATATCATTGAACTTGCCATCGCTGTTTCGTGAAAGCGTATCACACAGCCCCTAAAACGACAGATAGATGTATGATTCATCGATATAGCCTGATCACAATCACACGATGGCAGCCAAAATAAGACTAACCAGGCTTGTGCAGGGCTTGCGACGTTTGCGTGCGGCGTACTTGGAATGCCAGGTCGGCACGCGCCAGGCGCAGAGGCGCGCTTTTCGGCAGCGACGAACCGCTTGTTGAATGCCGGAGCGGGGCCGTCCGTCCAAGTTTCGACGGAGGCGGGCGAAGCGATCTTTCCTGCGGCGCGCATGCGTCATCCACGTGCGCTCCTCCGCGCGGCATCGGCGGCCGCCTTCGTCGCGCGTCTATCCCCTCTTTCTCTTCTCTCCCTCTCTTCACCACTTTCATTTTCGCGCCTCCACCAACCTCTTCACCCCTCACCTCCCTCCTTTTCCCTCTATGAGCGGCGAAAACGGAGAAGACATGAAAAACAGAAAAAAAAAAGGACAATCGAAATCTTGGGGCCCTATCTCTTCCCGAACCGTCGCGCGTTTTTGTTCTCCACCTTTTAATGGCGTAGTCTTTAGTGGATTCATTTTTTCTTCCCAGAATTCACTCCGCCATTCTCCCTACCCCCCCCCCCCCCCCCTTTCTCGACAGACTCCCAGTGAATCCCTTCTCCCCCGTTCGCCTCACGTTCGACGGGTGAATGGCTGAACGGAGATGGGCAAGCATTGTGCCGCGTCGCCGGCGCGTTGGACGTAAAGCTAGAAAGGCGTGAAGCGAGCGCTACGAGTCAGAGGCGCTTCTAGCACGGCTTCGACGAAGCGACAGCGTAGCTACAGCGGCAGTCGGTTGCCTTTTCTCCCTGTTTTTCTCTTTCTTTAAAAGGCGCCATCTGATCTTGGCAGTGCGAGCGTCGGAATAGGTTACCACGGGAGCAGTGGCACTCTTGTGTGAGCAGCACTCCCTCAGAATTGAAACCCCATGTCGGCGTAACTTCTGCGTGCACTCATTCGTCGAAGGCATGAATGCAAGGGTTTTCTGATAGGTAATACTGCTAAAAAAATGTGTTTCAGGTGATTAAGATACTCGGTTATGCTTAATTTGAGCGCAAGTTTTTAAGTCGCTAAAAACCTGGAGTCTTTGTCGTCCGCGGTGTTAACGAGAAGCAGGCATCTGAACTGTCAGTGATCACAGTCCGGCTATCTGCAATGTCAGACAGATAATTATTACCGTCCACTTTTGTAACGGGATGTTGAGGCGTGTAACTTGTCAGTTATTGACTCGGGTAATAAAGTAGTCATTACCCGAGTTCTCAATATTTTAGGATTTTTGCCTCTGCAGAATTCAGAACTATGCTCTCTTGATATTTTCCGCAAGTCCTCAACTGGTCTGTTTCTCGTTTCCCCTGTTTGATATTCTAGCATGCCTTGGCTGTTCCGAAATCACGGCACACACCGAATCCTCTCTTCAGGTTGAGCAGTGTCACCAAACAGTCAGTGGGAGTTAATTTATGGACACGAATGAAAGCGAACTCATTCGCGTTACTTCTTGATGGTGCTGAAACACACAATGTGTTTACGCTGCGCTGTTTCAGCTGGGGAACCGTTACTTCAATTCCAGTTTTGACTTATTTCTGTCCGCCTTTTCTTGCGTTACTCTTTCGGGTATTTTTGCTGAACATGTGACAATATTCAGAAAATGGGAAGGCAGGGTGGACACACTGCGCTAAAAAATTGCTAGGGATCTCTACGCCGCCGTGCACTAAACTGTGCGAGACGTCAGGGATCCGTATCACCATGGAATGTTGTCAGAGGCCGAGCAAAATCTTGTGCGCCAATTTCGCCTTTGCCCTCTGCACTAAGGTGTCCACTTGGGGCATCCTATCCCGGCACGCTCAAACGTCGCTTTTTTAAGTGAGGGCGCCATAACGTTGTCATTCATCAGGATCACAACCCTCCCATACAAAGGCGCCTACATTCTGGATGACCGTGGATGGCTACGGGTGTCTGAGCAGAATTATGCGCCTCAGTATAGGCAGTGCCAACCGGAATAGGGTTTCCCTTTGGGCCACCATCTAGCTGCTTATCGCTTAACCCAACAGCGATGCCTCTCAAGCCAGGAACGAGCGTCTGAGAGTTGCGCTCTGAAATCACTGCCAGTGATCAAATTTTCTCGACACTGGGGAGCTAAATGTTGATGCTGCCAAGATTTTCCAATAATTAGAGTTAGGGCAGTGTGGTGCAGAAGCATAGGCTGTACGCCTGCGCCCAACCTTCCACCATGCCCTGTTCTAGACAATAGCTACTCTGCAGTGCAACTCCGGTGGGATAGGCATGTTTGAAAAGTACTAGGGATGCGCGAACCTGCTCTTTGACTCCCTGTGACGTAACTGCTGGCGAGTATGTTGTGACCTCATTTAATAAGCGTGGTGCACCTCATCTCGTATCTCTCCATCTCCCGTTTTCGCCTCGACTTGCTTCGTGTTACGAAATCGATAGTGCCAATATCGCTCAAACGGGAAACGTAGCCCTGCAGTTCTGGCTGCTAAATGACGGCAGTCCATTCCAGTCTATTCTACCTGTGTTTATTGAAGGCATGTGCATAAGGTTTTGTTTTTAGTCGACCTCACCATCGAATGGATACACTGCGGGCGCATAACCACAAGCTTGGTGCATGCTCCGAAATGTTCGATTGTTATGAATCACGTAGCAAAAATTTGATCTCCGGGATTTTTCAGACTGCTTCTAAATGCGCGCCTTTAATGCCAACGTAGAAACATTTACGTTTCCTTCTTCCGCAAACATGAGCGCAAAACCACGGCTGAGCATACTGAATTTTTTAGCTGGTATTCCAATTCATTTTGCTATGGTGATATGTTTCTTTTCTCCTTTGCTTGAGTAACCCTTTTTTGTGTTTTTTTTTGTCACATATGTTTGAGAACACTTTTTTTTTTTTTTTTTTTTTTACGTGTTCAGGAAGTTCCAAATTTCGCTGGCGAAGAGTATTAGGACGTTCTTTTTTTTTCGCCCATTATAAAACTTCTTTATGAAAATCAATATATCAGCAGATCCTACCTTGACAAGGGTTTAGTTTTTGCTATTTATTGAAGACTGTAAATTATTGCAACCTTATTTACTCATTGTGAGCGGAAGGCAAAAATGAGGAGCAAAAATTTGATACTCACCGGAAGCTTAGGTCATTTATACCATTTTCTTTATAAAAAGTATTCTGCGACGTTCTTCTGTTTTCTCACAAATATTTTCAAGCATGCATTCCATTGGTTTTCCCACGACAGTTTTAAGTACTCAGCGCAAGCGCGATGAAATAATTCAAAAATAATTCTTCTTCGCATAAAAAGGTCAGATCCTTCCAATAAACATCTGCATAGCAGTATTTAAATATATTTTCTAGATCATGGACAATTCAAAGCTTCCAAAAAAAGTTGGACTTGAAACATATTCTACCCTTCGAATTTTTTGAACATTTTTTTCACTTTCTTACTACGCTTTTTGCCAACTTCTTGCAGACGTATTGTGCCCCCAAACGTAGAATCCGCACTGGCAGTTGACAGAAGCCACCGTGACAGCCGTTCTCTGTGTGCCTGGATATATGCGCGTGTGATTCCAAAGGGTTTCTAGAAACCAAGAAACAAAATTTTGGCGGTAAAGCGGGCTTACTGATTTTCAGTTCGGTTGCCTGCACTACCAAACCGTCGGTAAAGGTTAGTTTAGGTAAATCTGCTAAGGCCAACCGCTACGCTCGGATCCTAATTAGGACATTCTGATTCATGACTAGTGCGCAAATGTCTGCCAGTCCTTTTTGACTTATCGGGGTTCAGCAAACAACACGTGTCGACAGGTGAATAACGAAGCTCTAGTAAATGTGTGGTTTGAATGAAAGAAACACAAACATAGGCGCTCACGCTTGCGCATTTGCGCGTTACTTCGGCAGTAGCGAAGCCAGCTCTCTTCCAAATGATTCAGTGTCAGTGTGCAAAGGCAAGCAGGTCTCGAATAGAGGCTGGATATGTGCAGTGCCGACAGTAAAGTGCCGTCCGTTAAAAGAAAACATGGGTTAAAAAAAAGAACCTCTGAGTTAGTTACCGTTTATTTAGTACCAGGAATTTTTCACATGGGAGTAAGAACTATATTGCTCCTACAGCAACGAGTTCTGGTGAATGTGAGATCTCGTTATATCTCGTACGTCACACGAAAAGAACCCGGCTAATGGAATGCACTCACTTGAATCTAATGGAGCACTTCGATGCCTCGTCCCTGACTGACTAAAACACAGACGCATCTCCCTTCCCAGTACCCTCCTGCTGATTTTCCAGCTAGTTTGAAGATATGTCCGCCTTCCCCAACCCTCACCATCACCACAACCACCCCCAAGCAATACAGGAGTTTAATTTCGGTGTGCGTTGATATCTGCACGGGTATGCGAGTTTTCTCTGGTCATATGTGAAAAAAAAAAAAAAAAAAAAACAGGTGAGAAAGTTGGGTCGATCGATGCTTTCTTGACTTGGGAAGTCTAAAAGTTGCGTTTTTTTTTACCGTTTGCACAGTGGTTTGAATAATTTTGCTCTACTTCATTTCAGAATTAATAGTCACAGATAATATAATAAGCAGCAGACATTTCCCTCATTTATACGTACATTCGTTAAGAGTTGTTATTTCTTTTTCTCGAACAAAAAGCGTTCTCAAGGCTCAATTCTGGCTGTCACACTTTGATTTGCTCATGAGTGCTGGAAGGGATTCGTCGGAGGAAAGATGAAAGCTTTTTTTTTTTTTTTTAAACGAGTGGTGTGACATAATTTGTAAAGTTATTAAGGCCATTGTAGACATCAACTACTCTATGCTTCGTAAAGAATAAAGTGAAGACGACGTGCTCTGAGAATGCTGTAGTGTGAAGGCAGTCCCGAGACGTGGCCCCAGACTGTTTTCCCTAATCTGTCTTCATGGTTGACGATGGCGTAGTGTTTTGTGAAAGCAGTTGTACGCATTTCCCTTGTGAAATGGGCACTGGTAACTGCGTACCGTGAGTTTTGCATAATACTGCCGCAGCACTGAAGGATCTACGCGAAATCGCCACGTCCGCAAGCCTATATGTACCCATGTTAAATACGCTGAGCTCTTTTGCTCAGGGGGTACAGCGTTCCATTGATTTGCGTTATTTGCTCCTTTTATTCGTCTTTATTCGCCGCTACTACGGGGTGCAGGAAAGGCGTTCAGCGAAAGACTCATTTCATATGTGGTTACTCCTCTTCATGTTCAGAAGCGCCTGGTTGTATGAGGGTTATTGCTAAGTTTATTGACAGGCTGTTTCTATTTATTACCGGCCTAAAGTGCGAGATGCATTGCCCAATGCGACCCCTTTTCTTATTAAGGTGAAAAGATTAGTAGGCTATGTCGTGTGTGCAAGACCTGTCTGCAAAATTTGTCATCAAAATATTTCGCCCGATGCAGCGCTTTTCCTTTCCTATAAACCAATTTACAAATTATGTGTAGCAATCTACAATATAGCTCAGGCTTTTTTTTACGACTTGGTTAAGGTGTCTACAAAGGTGTGACAGATACTGCACATTTCATTCTCTTTAAATTGATTACTAATGCGAAGCATGCTATGTTGTATCCATAAACTCTGTCATCGAGATGTGCCATCGGCTGTGACGTCATCACCTGGCGGCGTCAGCCCTCATGACCGGAAGGGAGTTGTGAGTCAGGGTGTAAAGAACTTAGAATTAATATCATGTCATACCTAATTTGTGATTATAATTAATGATAGTGGTGAATAAAGATAATGAAAGAGAAATAACAACTAAGAATAAATGTAATAATTAGGACATACTATTGTGAGCAAAAACAAAACATTAAGTGTTGTATACGCTGTGCCGAGTGGATAGGTACCACGGTGTTAATGAGTGACTCCTTAGCCTCCGGTCGCCTTCCTACGTCCGTGTGCCTACGCTTCTGTGCATTCCTAAAGCTTAATCGTCATCGACCTATCATTATTTTACGTGGGATTTCTCTTGTCGCTGAAGTAGATTTGGCTATTATTTTTTATTGTCATCAAAGTAACTTAAGCCCGAAAGCCTTGAAACATCCAAGTTATAGCAAGGTTTCGGGGACGTTCCCCATAGGACATCTTGCGAGCTGCTACAGGAGGAACTGCACTGTAGTTTAGGAAGAAGGGTGACCGCTTGTTACTGGGCCGAGGGACATAAGCTTCTCAAGTGTAACAAGAATAAACGGTACGCGAAATAATTGAATGACACTTGAGGAAATAAAAAACGTACGGCATATTAGGGCGTCAACTGTGCTGAACGCCGGGAATAAGGATCTTCTAGAGAAGTTTTCGTAGAAAGACAGCGTAAAGCAAGCAAAAAAAAAAAAAAAAAAAAAAAACTGCAGAAGGAAGTATGCTCCCACAAAGTCCGTGTGACTCTCTTTGCATATGTTTGATCCTTTTTCGCCATGCGTCCTGCCAAAAATGCCACTCCAATCGGCCCAGACTGCCGAAATGCTGAACCTATTTTCTAGTCGGGAGAGCTTCCGCCCGACATGCCGCTCATGCTTTGATGAGCCAGCAGGAGCATATCTCTGTAAATGACGCAAAGTTGTGCTCGGATTTAAAGGAGCAAACACCTGGCATGTTTCAAAAATCATTGAGATGATAGGAATTGCTTTTTCTAGTCTTATCCGAAAGTGGTGTGTTTGTTTAGCGTATAAGCTTTTTCCTCACGAAGAGCGGTCGGGAAAATTAAAGCGGCCCTGGAGTGTTGGCAACAAACTGGTTTACGACTTTCTGCAGAACAAATGCAATTTTTGTAGCTGTCCTTAATCAGAAAAAAGAAATGGTGGTATAATTTTTAATCCCGCACTAAAAATGCCGAAGAGAAATTCTTGCATCGCATCGTGTAGAGCGCGGGTGAGACTACGATAAGAATGTGTATGCCACCGTCCTTCGCAGTGTGAATTTATCGATGATACCATTTTTGATATATATGCACACGGTACTCACTACACCACGCGAATTCTGTTCTTATGATATCAATAGTGCGGAAAATAAGGAAGATGTGTATATTTATTTTCAGCGATTGAAATAAGAGTAAACGAGTCAGGCTTTTGGTGAAATTCTCTTGTGGTTAGGAGGAACGGGAATTAGAAGGTAAGAGTGCCGAGCTACTTTTATCGGATGATATAGTGGTCGTAGGCTGCGACGTACAGCACTGGAATAAGAGGTTAAGGATTCGATAACTTCACAAGTAGTTAACTGTTGTCTAACTTCTTAGCTCCCGCCAAGTACCCCGGTGATGACATATCTATATTTGCTTTTAAGTGTAAGGCGCCATTAACTCAACTGACAGATAAATGCTAACGCATACTCAGCCTCATTAGAGAAAATTAGAAGACCGTTGCAGTTGCTCAACACGGCTCAAAAAGATGACTCATCACGCTGTCGTATGGCACAGAAAAGCGGCCATGCAGCTATAGGTAACATAAGACTTGCGGTCGAGCGAGGCGCAGCGTCAATGCAAGGCACGCTCAAAGAGTATTAGATGGCATCGCGTTTGGGCAAAGCAGAGGCAACGACCCTTACAAGCAGTGCAGCTCGTTCCATAGGTGATATGCCGCCGTAGAAACAATGAGGACGCGGCCATAGAGGGTCAGCCTTTGTCCTGTCTTTCCCTGAGATGGAAGGGGAAAGTCCGCATCTACAGAGGCTGCTCTAGCTACACGCGATCATCCTCACACACGTAAGCAGTCTTAAGTTAATTTCTACATCGAATTTTTATACTAGAGATTTTGCCGCTTCGATAATATTGCGCTCCAATGAACAAGCTTCTAATATTGAATTTTGGGACTCCAACATCGATTCCTTTCAGGTAATACGAGCTTGAATGAATGACAGCATTTTCACAGAAGACTGAAAAAACAAGAGTATTAGTGCAAGTGAATTATAATATGTGGGCCTAGTTCTACTTCAAATAGCAGCACAGATATGGTTAGTGTCCTGTATAGACAGTTGCCGGGGTTTCTTTATGCCCTGGCATAATCCATGAACTAAGGAGCAGCTATTACCAATCTCAGATTTTTGGTGTCCCGATACAGCAAAAATTTCTAAAACGCGTTAGAAAGTCAACGCCATGGCAAATAGTACAGCACCGAGATGCATCGTAAGAAGGGTTACGTCATCAATGTTTCTGATCTATTGTTATAAGAACATTGAAAAAAAAAAAAAAAAACAATGTCGTATATTGAATGAAGGCCTATTGTGCGGTGTTTAACGCTACGAATACCTAGCTACAGAAGTTGCTTCTTTTTATTCTTGAAGCTTATATGTTCTGACAAGCTGGCACGTGCTTCTTGCCAAGCAAGGTGCCAGCCCACATTGTTCCAGAGAGAATTGAAAAAAAAAGAAAAATAAATTGCTACGTTGTAACATTTCAGCGGCTTGCACAATTCAAGGGGAAAATTTATGCAGCGCTGCACCATATCACACTGGCATAATCCTGGGTGTTAGCCGCTGTTCGCGCTGCTCCTGCAGCAGTCGACGACTGGTGCCGAGCGGGTTCCGGCGAGTACCTTGACGCCCCTTTACACGCCCCGGTGCTGCGCTGCCTACCTTTGGTGCACCGAGGAAAAGCCTCAGCGCCGGGCAAGTATGGACACAACCTGCCCGCAACCGGTGCTTTAGACGCGCGCCCTCATTTCCGCATTTCTCCGCGGTAGACCTCCGGCGGGAGCCCAGCGTGCTCGCTATTGGATATCTTGAGCCGCCGCCAACTGCTGCCTCCTAACTGGACAGTTCAAATTCCAACGGTTTCCTGCGCGCCATAAATGAAGGCGCGCTGCCGGTGGTCAGGGAGACCATCGTGAGTGTTCGTCGAGTGCAATGCTGCTCGTCTGGAGCGGACTTGGCGATGTCTCTCTGGTCATTGCTGTAACAAGACAACCACGAGTATCCTGTAGCGTTCGGCCCCGTGCCGGTATTGTAACCTGTACCATGACTGTAAATAAATTATAAATTCACATTTCGTTCACCTGATCTCGTGGGCTTAGAGCCTTGATACCCAAACACGAACCAGAATCGTGACATGGATAACTTTGTTGTTGTTGTGACTGTAGGAAGAAAGAAAAGAAAATCCACGGGCCTGCTACAGGCTCTGTAGCTGAGCCACCTCCGCTGCCTCGTGCGGACAGAAGAGAAAATAGACAAGAAAGAAAAAAAAAGAGGGAGAGAAAGACGCGCGCCGCAACAACAGCCGTCGTCCACCACCACCGAAGCGGTGGCGGGGGCAATGACGGCCTACAACAGATAAAAATCAGTGGCAGGCTAGCCCCCGCCACAAGCGGCGGTGATCTACCCGTCCCAGCCAGCTAAACTGCATTGCTGTTGTGAGTTGGGCTCGTATTGAAAAGGCATCTAATTTGAGCCTGCTTCTTTGAACTTTCTTGAGCGCGGCCGTGACGCCACGGCTGCCGTAACCGAAATTTGAAAGAGACATGAGCGGAAGTAGTAGTCCAAGGCAGCAAGTGATATGCAACGTGTCTGTGGGCCACTACCTCGAAAGAGCCGGAAAAGTCTTGATAGAGACGTGGGAATGGATTTTCGTCCACGAAGGACAAACGACTCGCTAATCTTTTATTTCCTCACCTACGCGGCCAATGTGAGTGCTCGTCATCGAACGTAGGGTGGTGCAGCTTTGGAGATACTACCACCGGAAAATGCTTTCCGCTACGTTAAATGAACTTCCGCAGCCCTTAATCCATGGACGCAAAGCATCTTACAAGCGAGAAATCATCTTTACCGGGGTAAACTGAAAAACTAAATGCAGGGCTCGTAGAGGCGGTCGAGAGAGCCTAGTCAAAGTCAGCGTGTTAATGCTAAGACGAGTGTTCATCTGACGAATCAGCGTTATAGTGCCGATTTGCTTCTGTATTGGTTTGGTTTGGTTTGTGGGGTTTGACGTTCCAAAGCGACTCAGGCTATGAGAGACGCCGTAGTGGAGGGCTCCGGAAATTTCGACCACCTGGGGTTCTTTAACGTGCACTGACATCGCACAGTACACGGATTGAGATATTTTTCAGCTCATCCTGCGTGCCGAACTATTTACAGTTCCAGATTCGTTGGAACATCGTTCCCATTAACCTTTTGATAAGTAATTTTTCAACCAATGTATGGAACTTATTCCGGTTCCCTCCACACATATTGTGTGTGAGACACAGAGCTACAAATTCACTGGCTAAGCAAGCAACGAAATGCATATTGGCGAAAGAGGATTCGCAAAGGGAGGTGCAGACAGGAGCCAAAAACTCTACCACGTCGTAATCTTAAAGCGGAGCTTAACTATCGGCAAATTTGATGTTCTCTGTAGAGTTTTCGGTAACTGTTTACACCACTCAAGCAGACCATTTGACCCCGAACGAGATTCCGAACGAGGTTCCTTGACCGTCGTTCCGTGTTTCGGCATTTAAATAAAAAAAATCTCACCCGGAGAATTATCCCAAGTGGTCGTTGTTTTCAGGATCTAAAATTAACAACTAAAGACAGCGTGTGTTACTGAAAGAAGCAAATGTTTGTAAGTTTATCTGTATTTCAACATGGGAGCGAAGTGCGCATTTCGTTTCTGACTGCACGAGTGCAGTTTATTATGGTAGTCAGCAGCTAGCCCATCGGCATTCGCAGATGCCACTGCTACTATGATAAAGACATACGCCCACACAAGTTCCAAAGGTCCTACTACTTTCAAAAAGGCACTTTTCATAGCGAGCATAAGACAATACCTTTGAATTCCGTTCAAACAGGTCTATAATAAGCCCCAACCTTCCTGCCTTCGGATCTCTGTGACCGGTCAAGGAGCCTTCGGGTCCTAGCTGATAAAGAAAAAAAAAAAAAAAAAGAAGCTTTTGATAATACACCAAAAATACAGTAAGGCTTTCGTTATCCTGAAGAGCTACAAATTTCCGAATAGCAGATAGGTCAACTTTAATGGCAACTGAGAAAAAGGCGACCAAAATTCATAAAGTGCGAGAAAAGAGGAAGGAACTCAACATTTCGCGGCGACAGCGACATCAAGAGTTATTCATTTTGGTCTAGCTAAAGATGTGGTCTAGAGTTTGAGCTTGAAATACATGCTAGGGAGAGGGCGGAAAAAAAAATCACAGGTGATCAATGCTACTGACGCGGGGGGAATGCCTGATCAAGGGGCTTCAATTTTGTGAGCAAATTGACTCCTGGCGCTCTTTTTGCGCCGTAACAGAAACTGTCCCCTGCGAAGGGAGTTTTGGCGTGTTCTTTGCAGAAGTGCGATGACTGGCGCCAGAGCGCGACGGGCTGGCAGGCTACTAGCGCAGCAGGAGGGATGATAGGGACGATTTTATACATTTTTAAAACAATTTTGGATATCACCCAATGTGTTCAAATGAGAGTTCAGTGAGCCGTCAAGAGCAGGCTTAAGCCCGGACACCTTCTCCGCCTTGAGACATGCTATCTTGCATGTGACCACGTGCTCTTGAGAGTTGGCACACAAAAGAACATCCATGAAGAATTTTAAAGAAAAGTACGAAGAGCTGACATTTAAATACGCTTGGGTAGAGTCCACAGCGATGGCCGATTTCGGTAAGCATAGTGGAGAGAAGGTGAAATATTTATGCCGGCGTGGGTTCGAATCTGTTCCGAGACGCTGGGTACGCCGTGTTCCTTTTCTTTAACACACATTGGACGCCGGTGTTGCGTTCCTAAACCGTACAAATTCTGAAGCAATAATAGGCATTTGTTTTACATTTGTTGCCCCGCCGTGGTGGCGCAATGATGAGGGCGCTTATCCTTATGAGGGGGCCTTATCCCCTAGAATCAGGGGGATAAGGCCGCATGCCGGCAGCTGCCGAAGAAAGAGCAAATAAAGATTTGTATGGTTTGCGGTAATATTTTATTGATACCAGATGCTTCACGGAAAGTTCTAGAAGACACTATATATACGTTTTCATATGTACCGCCCGGTAGGAAACGAAAACATGAAAACTGCGGTACAAATTGCTCTCCCTAAGACATCTACCCTGTCCTTTTTGATGAACAATTAAATGTACTGCCGAAAGTGTACTGTTCATATTCAAGGTGCACCTATTCCCTTCCAGGCTTCTCTTAGGATTGTCGAGTCTCTATTGATATTGTTGAGGTTTATTTACAAAGCTATTCTTCATCTTAGTCTGGTGCGCTAACCAACAGATGGTGAGCTTCCTCTTCCTCACCTTCCCTTCTGAAGAGCTTCTTTTTCACACTTCCTTGTTCTCTTCTTTGCGCATGCCTGACAATATTAAAATTTCCCTCCATGATCACTTGCCCCAGTTCCGTAAAAATGGAGTTGCTGATTGCCAAGCTTTCATGTTCCCTCAACGTGCATTTTTTTTGTTCACTTCCTGGTCCTCATTTGCTGTATCGTCAATTTCTTTTTTTCCCGGTCATTGAATATGCCTATCTTGTCTGGTGGCTTTAGAATCCCGCAGTGCGTGCCCGGGAGCGTCCCGGGACTTGTCGGACTAGAGCATTCCCTGCAAGCTCATACTAGCAAAGTTCTCAATTCTTCCTTTCCTCTTAAACGGGCAAGGTATTCTGGCTCCTTTTTTTTTTTTTTTTTTCACTCTGATGACGCCTAAATGTCATATGACAAGAGGGTTCATCATCCCTCTGCTGTTTTCAGTTGTTTCCGTGACTGCATTTTAATCCTGCAGCGGTCACTAACATAGCCAGACAGCATACCTTCCACATTTTATCGATTGTTGCTGCATCACTTTCATTGCAGTAGCTGCCTGTCAGGCCGTGTTACAAAACGTGGAGAATTTTCTCTTTGTCCGGTAACAAGCGTTTACGACGCTAATTGTTTGGCCCTCACTAAAGCACTGTAGTATGTATCGTAAAGCTGTTCATCCTTTATTGTTTTGTTTAGTACGATTTTCTGTCTTGCCCGCTTCTACTTCCCGTGTACAGATCTCCAGTCTCAGCGTTGTAAATAAGCATCTTCTGCTCCAAACATTAGCGTTGTCTTGCAATTAGGTTCCTTCAAGCCCCGTGTCACCGAGATGTAGGCAGTAATGAAGAGACAGACAAAGCAGTCACCCCGGCGGCACGTCGCTAATTCCCCACTCATTCCCTTCGCTGTATGCGGGCCGCTTTCTTTCTTTCTTTCTTTCTTTCTTTCTTTCTTTCTTTCTTTCTTTCTTTCTTTCTTTCTTTCTTTCTTTCTTTCTTTCTTTCTTTCTTTCCTTTCTTTCTTTCTTTCTTTCTTTCTTTCTTTCTTTCTTTCTTTCTTTCTTTCTTTCTTTCTTTCTTTCTTTCTTTCTTTCTTTCTTTCTTTCTTTCTTTCTTTCTTTCTTATTCTATTCTCTACTATTCTCTTCTGTTCTATTCTATGTTCCCGCACAATGCAAATGTGGAACACAGTGGGGACGATGACAGACCGTCTTGTACATCCACGCAGGGGTACGAGCAGAGCCCGTGCAAACGCGATGTAATAAAGTAGCTTGCTATCTTTTTAGTACTTTGTCAACACATGACTTGTAGGGTATACCCCAAAAGGAAGTGACTGAGTACAGCTTCTCTAAAGAGCCTTTTGGGACCTTGTGGAACTCTTCTCTCAGCCTATCCTCTAATCATAATGTCAGTCGGACAATCATACCGCCTAATACAAACTCCACTCAGCTATCTTTCTAGCCACAAACCGAAAACTCTCTCTCTTTCTTACCCCACGTATGACATTCACTGTCGAATACAGCAACGTATCATCGCATTCTAGGCAACATTTTCGGCTTAATTCACCAATATTGAGGATCATTTCACTCTTATGGCAGCACTGCAAATCCACTCACACGACTCGAGTAGCCGGACGCTTTCTTCACAAGAAAGATGGCCAATTCAATTCGTACTTATAAATAGAAAAAAATAACAGTCAAGCAGGCGATGCGCCATTCAACCATCGACAGCTGACATCATCATCTGCCTCAAGCCAAGCCGTGGTATGGAAAATGGCCGCAAATAATTCACAAGGACTCTTTATGAATCTTACAGTGTCGTACAGTAATCTTCAATTTTATTGCAAAAATAATAAGGGGGGGGGGGGGGTGCACTTAAGCTTCGCATTTAGTTGTAGGATACGATAAAGCTAACGGCGTCAGTATTCAGGGTTTTTCTTCCTATCTTCGTTCATGTGCATGCCTTTTGTTACTCGGTTAATCAATATTATTTTGCGCCTGTATTATCTCACACATATTCTTTAGCATGCGCTCATAAACTGCACAATTACGTTAGAGAACAACCCATATAGATTATAAAGCCCTGCTTTAACCAAGCCATACGAACGTGCCTGCGTGGGTAGGAGTTGCGTGTCTTGCTCCTCGCCTAAGAGTTCTAGAAGGTTAAAATTCCTTCGTCCCTCCCATCCCAGATGGGAAGGCCGATTTGACAGCACCTAGTCAAGTACTCTTGTGACGTCACACAATACGCCGAAAAATGAACATATGGCATTGTTACCCTCCAACTACCGCATCTCAGGTGCATCACTGCGATTTTTCGCTTTTAACACCGACACCGCTAAAATTGGCGACGCCGGGTTTACTGGGAAACGGGATCTTCAACGATATCGCTTTAAAACGCGTTTTCCTAACTCACTATACATCCTTGCATTCCCTCAAGCCATCCGACCATTCCACTCTGCAAGAACCATTCTTGGCTTTGCTACTTCCTCTCTTTTCTTAATTCTCTACTTTTTGAGCACCCACCTTCTCCAACGACCAACTATGCGTTGCGACAATGATAATTAAATACCTCGTGCTTATAGGCGTCTCCATTGCCTACCAAACTATTCCCCTACACTCCTAAATATACTCACGCCTCGTCAAATCTCGCCTCTCTCATTCTTTTTTTCCCTTTAACTTGCAGCACACCCCAAAACTTCCGTTGGTCCTTCTGGACTTTTTTGGAAACCGCCCTAACGTACACTCCGAATTGGAGACGACTTTATTACAGCCCATACAGCCAGGGTCAGCACTCGTGTCTCTACCAAAGGCCACTGCCTATAGAAAACCTTCCAAGCTCAATCTCTTGCAGTGCATAACTATCGACGCGCTCCAGTTACAATAAGGTACTGATAGTACCCGAAAGCTAACCCTGCACAAAACCAAACGGCATACTAGGTGACGCAACCTAAACAAAATTTTAGGCAGCGGCAATGTCTTACTAGCAACAATACCTCCACAGCAAAATAATTTCCTTCTTCCACACATCCTGCCCGTTTTAATTTTACTGATTGTCTGCCATTCCGAACACACGCTCCAAGCAACTCTTTCCTTGTATTTGGACAACTTGTGCGCACGCTTTGAGTCTCCCCCCACGCCGCGCTGAATACTACCCCCCCCCCCCCCCCTCTCCCCCTGGCCCCTTTGTTCCCTGTATTGACCAGCGCTTTCACCTTCGGCACTCTCGATGAGCTCTCTTGCATGCGTTAATCAGCAGCGCCGAAATCTAATGTTAGGCCAGCGCGTGGAGGCAACAATGGCAATTAAAATAGAGGGAGCACGCCAATCACTTCAAGGCTAGTAATTGGAACTTAATCGGCGATGCTCTAAAAAAAGTAGACTTAGCACGGTACGAACCTAAGTTGTGCCTTGCGAAGTCTGAAGTCACATTCCGTTTGCTTCGGCCGATTCTTTACTCATTATTTCTCACTCCTACACAAATCCTCACATGCCTCCGAACCAGCTCCCTCCTCCCTCCCCCCCCCCCCCCCCCCCCCCCATGCATCCTCTTCTCCATTAAAGATAAATACTCAGGCTGATACTAATATCTAGCCTTCATTGAAAGCTCGACCACCCTTTTAAAAGTAAAGACAGCACTTTATTCCATCTTGTGGAACTCCCCTCCAGGCGGTTGGTCAGTCTAAACACACCCTCTTCCGTAATCTAGCTGAAGCAGATCTGGAAGGCTGGTCGTTGTCTTTAATAGTTCTATATGTCAAGTCGGGCGTAAAATAGTGACGCTGATCCGTATCCCCACAATCTGGTAAAACCTCGTCAATAAAGAACTTGCGCGCCCTGTTTCACGTTCACAGTGTTTAGAAAAGCTCTTGGTTAGGCTTATTCACCCTCATCTCGACAATTAGTCGGCCCCTGAGACTTTCCCAACCGAAAATACAGTTCATACGATTGACTGTTTGAATAATTTTATTCAAGATACCAAAAGATGAACTTGCCCTATCTTAACACTCCTCCTTTCCCCGCAGACTACTGCGTCTGACCAACCCGCTCCCCGAGCTTATCGAGGCTTACCTAACTTCACAACTTCTCATGTGTTTCTTCTCATGTGATCGTGTTTGTTGCGCCACATGTCTGGGTACTATGCAGCACCAACGTTCCCCTCAAGGTGTGATTTTCACAACTTCCACTTCCTCCCTACTGCCCCAGAGGTCTGGAGGTCATTGAATCTCTCGGATTCCTAATATCAACTAAACGCACAAGCTGGCCTTCATCTAAAGATTGATTCCGATCTTGACAACCTTCATGTTCCGCGCAACATTGATCCCGCATGCTTTGTATACGTCCCTCTCGTCGCCGAGCTCTTTGAGTGAAGCCCATCATCCGCATATTCTTCCTTTCTTCGGCGCAATATGATGATGACCCTCAAGCATTTGATCCTCTTTCCGTCCATCGTCGATCCGCATGAGCATTCTGCGGTAGAGTCCCGAAGAAGCTGCCAATTTCTACTGTATACCTGTGCGGAGGTGGGGTTGTGCGCCCCGCTAGCTATTAAATTCTCAGAAATTTCGATGCTCTCCTAGGAATGCTTAAGGTGCATGTTGATAGAAAATTGTGCAATGGGACACATAGTTCTGGGGCATGCATGCCAGGTATACAACGGCCGTTACATGCAGCATGCTGAATGCTGCGCAGACAAAAAAAAAAAAAGAAAGTAGAAGAAACATATGTGAAGGAAAAATATTTACCAAAATGAACTCAATCATTGCTTTCAAAGAAGGAGAAGGGGCTAAAGTTTTCTTTAATTTTCTTTTATAGTCATGGTGCTTTGTCCTGTTTTTCCCTGAGATGGAAGGGGAAAGTCCACATCTACAGAGGCTGCTCTAGCTACACGTGAACGTCGTCGCACACGTAAGTAGTCA